>NW_027196178.1:0-103945 GCF_038502225.1 Cherax quadricarinatus | reverse complement strand
ATTCCAATTACAAATAGATGCCAGTGCGTATGCTTTGGGAGCCGCATTGTTACAGAAGGCTCCAAATTCTGACCTATTACAACCTGTTTCTTATTTTTCTTCTAAGTTAAAGAAACACCAAATTAATTATTCAACTATAGAAAAAGAAGCCTTAGCTCTCATTGTATGCCTAGAGAATTTTGATGTATATTTAGGATCTTCTACCCATCAGATATCGGTGTACTCCGATCATAATCCTTTGACCTTCATAAATTCTATGAAATCGAAGAACGCCAGAATACTTCGTTGGGCTTTGAGAATTCAACCCTTCTCTATTACCATTTCCCATATAAAAGGAAAACATAATCTCATTGCTGATGCCCTCTCTAGGCCTTGAAATTTTATTAATATACCTTTATTTTTAACAGTATGAGTCGGTACTTTTATGACCATCTATGTTGTGGAGAAAGCTGGAGATGATGTAGAACTGCTGTCTGTTACAACCTCTGCTACTATGACAGATGCTACCCACCACAGAGAGTACAAGTCAATGGCGACCGTCAGTCACGAGGGGGGAGGTGTTACGCGCCCCTACTTCACTCCATTATATACAAAAATAAAAGGCCTGGTTAAAATAAGTTCTGTAATAATATATCACGAACCACTTTATTACTAGCTAGATAAAGCAGGTTCGACTATATATTATTATCGGGTACAGTATGAATCATCCAAAGTAATCTCTTTGTATTATATTGTATTATGTTATATCTTTCCCCATGATTATTATAATTATAATATTATATTATATTATTATTAGGTTAGGTATTACGACCCGCACCTCCTCCTAACTTCCAAACTACGAATTCTCTGCATTATATTCACACCACACATTGCCCTCAGACATGACATCTCCACTGCCTCCAGCCTTCTCCTCGCTGCAACATTCATCACCCACATTCATCACCCACGCTTCACACCCATATAAGAGCGTTGGTAAAACTATACTCTCATACATTCCCCTCTTTGCCTCCAAGGACAAAGTTCTTTGTCTCCACAGACTCCTAAGTGCACCACTCACTCTTTTTCCCTCATCAATTCTATGATTCACCTCATCTTTCATAGACCCATCCGCTGACACGTCCACTCCCAAATATCTGAATACGTTCACCTCCTCCATACTCTCTCCCTCCAATCTGATATCCAATCTTTCATCACCTAATCTTTTTGTTATCCTCATAACCTTACTCTTTCCTGTATTCACCTTTAATTTTCTTCTTTTGCACACCCTACCAAATTCATCCACCAATCTCTGCAACTTCTCTTCAGAATCTCCCAAGAGCACAGTGTCATCAGCAAAGAGCAGCTGTGACAACTCCCACTTTGTGTGTGATTCTTTATCTTTTAACTCCACGCCTCTTGCCAAGACCCTCGCATTTACTTCTCTTACAACCCCATCTATAAATATATTAAACAACCACGGTGACATCACACATCCTTGTCTAAGGCCTACTTTTACTGGGAAAAAATTTCCCTCTTTCCTACATACTCTAACTTGAGCCTCACTATCCTCGTAAAAACTCTTCACTGCTTTCAGTAACCTACCTCCTACACCATACACTTGCAACATCTGCCACATTGCCCCCCTATCCACCCTGTCATATGCCTTTTCCAAATCCATAAATGCCACAAAGACCTCTTTAGCCTTATCTAAATACTGTTCACTTATATGTTTCACTGTAAACACCTGGTCCACACACCCCCTACCTTTCCTAAAGCCTCCTTGTTCATCTGCTATCCTATTCTCCGTCTTACTCTTAATTCTTTCAATTATAACTCTACCATACACTTTACCAGGTATACTCAACAGACTTATCCCCCTATAATTTTTGCACTCTCTTTTATCCCCTTTGCCTTTATACAAAGGAACTATGCATGCTCTCTGCCAATCCCTAGGTACCTTACCCTCTTCCATACATTTATTAAATAATTGCACCAACCACTCCAAAACTATATCCCCACCTGCTTTTAACATTTCTATCTTTATCCCATCAATCCCGGCTGCCTTACCCCCTTTCATTTTACCTACTGCCTCACGAACTTCCCCCACACTCACAACTGGCTCTTCCTCACTCCTACAAGATGTTATTCCTCCTTGCCCTATACACGAAATCACAGCTTCCCTATCTTCATCAACATTTAACAATTCCTCAAAATATTCCCTCCATCTTCCCAATACCTCTAACTCTCCATTTAATAACTCTCCTCTCCTATTTTTAACTGACAAATCCATTTGTTCTCTAGGCTTTCTTAACTTGTTAATCTCACTCCAAAACTTTTTCTTATTTTCAACAAAATTTGTTGATAACATCTCACCCACTCTCTCATTTGCTCTCTTTTTACATTGCTTCACCACTCTCTTAACCTCTCTCTTTTTCTCCATATACTCTTCCCTCCTTGCATCACTTCTACTTTGTAAAAACTTCTCATATGCTAACTTTTTCTCCCTTACTACTCTCTTTACATCATCATTCCACCAATCGCTCCTCTTCCCTCCTGCACCCACTTTCCTGTAACCACAAACTTCTGCTGAACACTCTAACACTACATTTTTAAACCTACCCCATACCTCTTCGACCCCATTGCCTATGCTCTCATTAGCCCATCTATCCTCCAATAGCTGTTTATATCTTACCCTAACTGCCTCCTCTTTTAGTTTATAAACCTTCACCTCTCTCTTCCCTGATGCTTCTATTCTCCTTGTATCCCATCTACCTTTTACTCTCAGTGTAGCTACAACTAGAAAGTGATCTGATATATCTGTGGCCCCTCTATAAACATGTACATCCTGAAGTCTACTCAACAGTCTTTTATCTACCAATACATAATCCAACAAACTACTGTCATTTCGCCCTACATCATATCTTGTATACTTATTTATCCTCTTTTTCTTAAAATATGTATTACCTATAACTAAACCCCTTTCTATACAAAGTTCAATCAAAGGGCTCCCATTATCATTTACACCTGGCACCCCAAACTTACCTACCACACCCTCTCTAAAAGTTTCTCCTACTTTAGCATTCAGGTCCCCTACCACAATTACTCTCTCACTTGGTTCAAAGGCTCCTATACATTCACTTAACATCTCCCAAAATCTCTCTCTCTCCTCTGCATTCCTCTCTTCTCCAGGTGCATACACGCTTATTATGACCCACTTCTCGCATCCAACCTTTACTTTAATCCACATAATTCTTGAATTTACACATTCATATTCTCTTTTCTCCTTCCATAACTGATCATTTAACATTACTGCTACCCCTTCCTTTGCTCTAACTCTCTCAGATACTCCAGATTTAATCCCATTTATTTCCCCCCACTGAAACTCTCCTACCCCCTTCAGCTTTGTTTCGCTTAGGGCCAGGACATCCAACTTCTTTTCATTCATAACATCAGCAATCATCTGTTTCTTGTCATCCGCACTACATCCACGCACATTTAAGCATCCCAGTTTTATAAAGTTTTTCTTCTTCTCTTTTTTAGTAAATGTCTACAGGAGAAGGGGTTACTAGCCCATTGCTCCCGGCATTTTAGTCGCCTCATACGACACGCATGGCTTACGGAGGAAAGATTCTTTTCCACTTCCCCATGGACAATAGAAGAAATAAAGAAGAACAAGAGCTATTTAGAAAAAGGAGAAAAACCTAGATGTATGTATATATATATGCATGTGCGTGTCTGTGAAGTGTGACCAAAGTGTAAGTAGGAGTAGCAAGATATCCCTGTTATCTAGCATGTTTATGAGACAGAAAAAGAAACCAGCAATCCTACCATCATGCAAAACAGTTACAGGTTTTTGTTTCACAGTCATCTGGCAGGACGGTAGTACTTCCCTGGGTGGGGTTGCTGTCTACCAACCTACTACAGGGTAATATTTAGTGAAGGGATTCAGGGAAACCGGTTATTTTCATATAGTCGGACATGAGTCCTGGGAATGGGAAGTACAATGCCTGCACTTTAAAAGAGGGGTTTGGGATAATGGCAGTTTGGAGGGATATATTGTGTATCTTTATACGTATATGCTTCTAAACTGTTGTATTCTGAGCACTTCTGCAAAAACAGTGATAATGTGTGAGTGTGGTGAAAGTGTTGAATGATGATGAAAGTATTTTCTTTTTGGGGATTTTCTTTCTTTTTTGGGTCACCCTGCCTCGGTGGGAGACGGCCGACTTGTTGAAAAAAAAAAAAAATTTATTAAATACCACTGCCTCAACCGCTGAATTATTGTGAAATGTTTGGAAGAGCACGGAGACTAATGCTCACTCCAGCATAAACAAAGTCACACTGATGATGTGTCAACCACTCCCTTGTATTTTTGTACAATTTCCTTCTTCAATTATATGGTATTTATTATTATTATTATTATTATTATTATTTTTATTATTATTATTATTATTATTATTATTACTATTGTTATTATTAGCAGTAGTAGAAATGTTTGATTCTTTGCTGTGTTCAAGAGTAAACACATGATGTCACCGTCTAATACCTTTCCGAATAGCCATTCCAATATGCAGTCATGAATGGGTTTACATTATTTATACTGTAGTTTAATAGCAAATAATGAACAAACAAAACACTCACCACACTGAGTGGTGGGAGGGCTGGCTGCCAGTTGCAGGGGTTGGAGGGAGGGTAGTAGGGACTCGCAGTGGTTGGGGAAGTGGTGGAGGCATTGGTGGAGGCAGTGGTGGAGTCTGTGGTATTTAATAACATACATGTTATTAAATAACATACGTTATTAAAGCATAACATGTATATATTTAGTACAATTTATGACGTTTTCATGTATTTTATGATTGTTCATGGTTCAACAAGTTAAGGAAGCAGTATTGTATTACATTTCCATACAATATATTGGGGCACCAAACATTCACGGTTTTTCAACATTCGCGAGGCTCTTGATCCCCTAACCCTCGCGAATGTTGAGGGAGACCTGTACATGGCAAGCCCAAGCCAGATACTGGAAATAAGTCACTTTCTCTGACTTTTCTGGGTTATCCTAGGTTCCCTGTACATACACTGCCATGTATGATAATCTATGTAACTGTATTTGCGTATACCTGAATAAACTTATTTACTTCTAGTCTGTCGACTGAGTACAAGAAACCGCCCATTCACTTATTTCAACAACTCAATAAAGTGGTCAGAAATTGGCAATTTGGCCAATTTCACACAAATTTCAACAGATGCCAATTTCAAAATAGGGTCCAGAATACACAATGCAGACATTCCTGGCACTAAAATAACATTTTTTCTGTTCATAAGTCACGGCTCCAGGTCCCTCTTATATTACTCTTGCTTTCCATTTGGAATTTTTATTCACAAAAAAATAGAAGATTTACTGTTATGCAGACTACTGCATTATTGTAATAATTGTATAAATAATGTCAATCCATTCTTGACTCTATATTGGAATTTGGACTGGCAGGCGGACAGGAATTGGACGGTGACGTCATTTGTTTACTCTTGAGCTTCGCTAAAGAATAGAACATATTTGCTACTGTGAGCGCAATTTCAAGGTACAGTGGACCCCCGCATAACGATGGCATCACATAGCGATTTTTCCGCATACCGCTTACTTTTATCGCAAAATTTTTGCCGCGCATACCGATTAAAAACCCGCTCACCGATTTTCGTCCGAGACGCGTCCAATGTGCCCTCAGCCAGCCTCACATGTGCCGCCCGTCCCATTGTTTACCAGCCAGCCTCCGCGGTAACATCCAAGCATACACTCGGAATATTTCGTATTATTACAGTGTTTTCGGTGCTGTTTCTGGAAAATAAGTGACCATGGGCCCCAAGAAAGCTTCTAGTGCCAACCCTGTGGTAAAAAGGGTGAGAATTAGTATGGAAATTAAGAAAGATTTTGAAGGGTTTGGGGCTAACCCTGAGAAGCCTATGCCAGTTGTGGAATCCATTGTGCCTACTTCAAAGATTAAGGAAATGTGTGCACAGTGGGTTGAACTGCAAACCTTTATGGATGAAAATCACCCTGACACAGCTGTTGCAAGCCGTGCTGGTGACTATTTCAATGACAATGTTGTGGCCCATTTTAGACAAATCGTAAAGGAACGGGAGGTACAGAGCTCTATGGACAGATTTGTTGTGCGACAGAGGTCCAGTGACTCTCAAGCTGGTCCTAGTGGCATTAAAAGAAGAAGGGAAGTAACCCCGGAAAAGGACTTGCTACCTCAAGTCGTAATGGAAGGGGATTCCCCTTCTAAACAGTAAGAAGATAATGCTCTCCCCTCCTCCCATCCCATCAATCATCACCAGATCTTCAATAAAAGTAAGTGTCATGTAAGTGTGCATGCCTTTTTCAGTTTGTGTGTATTAAAATTAATATTTCATGTGGTAAAAAAAATTTTTTTTCATACTTTTGGGTGTCTTGCACGGATTAATTTTATTTCCATTATTTCTTATGGGGAAAATTCATTCACATAACGATTATTTCGCATAACAATTACCCCTCTTGCACGGATTAAAATCGTTAACCGGGGGTCCACTGTACTTTTCATCATGAAAGCAATTAAAATCATATCTATTTCTGTAATATATCTTTTATTCTATCAAATGAGACTGAAAAAACAAGAATATAACCATAACAACCATACAAAAATATACTGCTAAGCGGCCGCTAATGGCTGAGAAGCAAACTCCGCTATTTATAGTCTGATTTTCATTTTTGGTGTACGTTAAGAAGTATCTTTCCATCATACATTGCCCAAGTTTCAATAAGATAATCCAACAAACAATTGAGAAAATAACAATATTAATAATAATAATAATAATAATAATAATAATATCTTTATTTACTACACATACATGTACAAGATATACAGTCCTAGATGACATCAGTGGCATACTACTATAGTATAGAAAGCCACTTGTTATGCAGAGTATTTCAAGCAAATTAGGTCAGTGTCCCAGGATAACACTCACACTAGTCGGCTAACACCCAGGTACCCATTTACTGATGGGTGAATATAGACAACAGGTATAAAGAAACATGCCCAGAATTTCTTCCCTGGCTGGGAATCGAGTATTTACCAAAAATCATATATGGCTAACCCAAGCCAGGTACTAGAAATGTGCCACATTGTCTGACTTTTTTGGGTTATCCTAGGTTCTCTACACATTTGCTGCTATGTTTGGTAATCTATATAGAGAAAATAGCTCTTTTGTTTCAGGTTTATGGTGCAGTACGAGTGTACATCACAGTTAGCCCTGTGCTATACTCCGTTTTCTCTAATATAAGCCCCCAAGACAGGGATAGGAGAATGGTATTTGTATACCATATCCTCTTCATACCTCCGTCGAACTGCTTGGTATTATGCCAAATATTATTCATTCTGGAGTATTTATCATGTTTTATGTTATTTATATTGTTTATTATGTCATATTAGATCAATTGTGATAGGCAATAAGCTGTAGTGTTGATATTAGTGTAATATTAAAGCATATTCTCCTGCATCATGAGACTGAGCTCATGGCAACTGACAGTGGCTTCAAAGCCACCTTATCTTTAATGGATAATGTACTGTGTAGGTGCTTTACATAATGAGAAGCATTTCTTTTATTCATTGGAACCATGGCTAGGGCTAAAAGTAAGCAGGTTAAAACAATAAATGGAGAAAAAGAAATTAGAATGACTTATGCAGCAAGTAGCGCCACCAAACAGTACCAGCAGGTTGGTGTGGCGACCCTGGAAATTTGAAATTATGCTAGTCAAAATTAGTGCCGAATAACTCATTGCTGGATTTGTGATGGCAGACCTGTACATTAATTATAATTGATGATTTTTCTCAACAAGTAATTAGAAATGAAAATTTGGATGAGTAACTGAAATTGTAATTGTAACTGACTGTGAATCATGTAATTACTCCAAGCCTGACCATAACTGTATACAATTTCAGAAAAAAAATTATAAAATATAATTTTTAAATTTTTTTAACTACGTAAATATTTTTACATGTAAAAAATAACTACATACCTTCCATTTGTAACAAATATCTCTGAGTACAGAAGAGAAACTCCAAGGCGCTCTGCATCTCTGGATTAACATATACTGCTGTATGTGCTTCATTTTCCTTTTAAGATCCTTATTCTGAAAGTTAAAATACAGTTAAAGTTGAGATATAATGAAACTTGCATTGGGCAGTATATACACATATTCCTATAGTAACTGCAAGGACTGTGCTACATACAAAGGAACACTAACCTGGCATTTGTTTTTTTATTGCATTTCCATAAATCAATTCACCTGACAGTGAGAATCGGAGAACACAGTAGGTACCTCAAATATAATCATCCAACTTACAATTACCTGCATTTTCACTCAAAATAGGTTGAAACCAATTATGGTAATTACTGTACTCTGTGTTCTGGAAAACTGTTTTTACCTTGAGAATTCAGAACTCTGAAACAATTTATCCAGACACCTATTTCCCCAAATCATAATATTCCATATTTAATTTCATTTTTATCTTATAAAGTATACCGAATGCTTCATAATACAATACTGCTTCTTTCAACTGCAAATACTGTACAGAAGGACTACTCAACTACTATGAGCAAAGGTTCACCTGGACAAGTACCAATTTATGCAAAGGTCCAAATACATTTTATACACACAATCATGAAAAACAACAAATCCAAGAATAGGGCAGTGTACTCATCATTTTCTATGAACTTCATTTTCAGTCCTCGTCTTATAAAAATTTACAAAACATGAAAATAAACAGTAGGAAAAAATAAGTTTTACATATATCGAACAAGTTTTGAATTTTTTACTCAAATTAGTATATAGCATATTGATTAACAGAATGGTATATAATAAAAATAACACTACAACAGAACTTGAAGTTTTTCAAAAAATTCTGAATTTTAACCCCTAAACAGTCCAAACGTATACATACGTTCTTACCACTAGGGCCCCAAACATATATATACGTTTTAATTTTCCTGCCTCCAAATTTGGCACGACTGCCCTGAGATACCTGGTCAGCATAGAATGGGTCTTAACACTCGGTGTGCACCATATTAAAAAAATCTGGGACCACTTAGTACCTTGTGGGAGCGCCAGTTAAATTGAGTGCCAGCTCGAGCAAACAGTTTAGCAAACACCAAGGATTCACTGATGTAATGTCATATTAACACTCCCCTTTTAACCCTTTCAGGGTCCATCCCGTAGATCTACAGCTTCACATTGAGTATCCAAACTGTAGATCTATGCCAAAATTCTAGCCCCGTCAAATTTAGCGCGAAAACGCTCATAGGCCTACATGTGAGAGAACGGGTCTGCGTGGTGGGTGTGCGTCATAAACAAAAAATCTAGACGCCCACATAGCATTGTGGGAACGCCGACTCAGTTACCCTTGTTCACCATGCCTTGTCGCAAGGCAGCTCTCACTCCAAGGAAAATTGGGACTCTCCTCTTCCTATCTGATAGTTCTGACAGTGATGGAAGTGGAAATGAAGACGAATTCTTTGGCTTTGATCAGTTAGTGACCGAAAGGAATGACCAGGATATCGATAACAGTGCAGAAAACCCTGACGATCCTCAACCTTCTACCTCTGGTGTGGGCACTCATCAGTCACGGTCGGTTGTACCTCAACGCAAAAGAAAACTATTATTTTCGTGTGGCCAGGCCTCTGACTTCAGCAATGATGATGATAGTGACGTGGATTGTGATTTTATTGCTCTTGACGATCATTCGAGTAGTGATAGTGAGGAATCATATTCACCAGTGAAGCATCAGTATGTACGCCGCCGCATGCGCTCGGGTAGTGTACCCTATGCCGTGCCCAGGGGACGGAGTACATCCTGGAGTACATCCCATGGCCCTACACCAGGTATAGATAGTGATAGTGAGGATGATGTGGCTACACTTGGCATGGATAGACCACAGGCATCAGTAGATGGTGGTAGAGGTGATGGTAGTGCCACAGCCATGCGTGACTCACCAGCCCAGGCTGGGACCCACGCTGCTGACTCCGCAGTTCAAGGACAAAGCGGAGCTTCAGCCACCAGCCCACAACAACCACAACTACCTGCACAACCAGCCTATGATGTCCAGTATCCACCAGCAAACCATATCTGGGATTGGCAGCAAAATCCCAATTTTGTTCCCAAGCCCCACCACTTTGATGACTCTCAAAGTGGAATTCTACCAACTTGTCCCCTTGGAAACACTGCAAATGAACTGGAATTCTTTGAATTATTCTTTGACCAGCCCTTGATGGAAACTATTGTCAGGGAAAGTAATAAGTATTTTGAGTACACCATGGCAAATACGATCATATCACTTTTAACCCTTTCAGGGTCCGTCCCGTAGATCTACGGCTTTACGTTCAGGGTCCAAACCGTAGATCTACGCCATGAGCTCAGCTCACTCTGATAAACTGTGAGTGGTACATTTGGGCCTAGATATGAGAGAATACATCTATGTGGTATGTGTGCACCACATAAAACAGATCCTGCAGCACACTGTGTATAATGAGAGAAAAAAACTGAAATCATGATTTTTCGATTAAAACAGCAACTTTGCAGTGTTTTTTCGTATGTTTTTTATAGTTGTATTTGCGATTTCTTGGTCTCATTTGATAGAATGGAAGACATATTACAGAAATAGAGATGATTTTGATTGGTTTTAGCACTGGAAATGGCTTGAAACTGAGCTCAAAGTAGCAGAAATGTTAAATTTTTGCCGATATTCAAGAGTAAACAAACGACCTCACACGTCTAATACACGCCAGCTGGTGGGTCTAATATACATTCACAAATATGGTGATGATATTTATACAATTATTACAGTATTGCATAACAGTAAATCTTCTATTTTTTGGTGTGAATAAAAATTCATTATGTGAATAAAAAATCAAAATGGAATTTATTTGTAAAGCCTCAAAACATAACTAATGAACAGAGGAAATGTTAGTTTAGTGCCAGGAATGCCTACATTGTTTATTCTGGACCCTATTTTGAAATTGGAATATTTTGAACTTTGTGTTAAATTGGCCAAATTAACAATTTCCGATCACTTTATTTTGTAGTTGAAACAGTTGACTTGGCGATTTCTTGTGCTCAATCGATAGAATAGAAGTAATACTAGTGAAATAGCTAAGAATTTGGTTGATTGGAATAATGTAATTGGCCTAAAATGGGAGTCAAAGTCGGCAAAATCGCCGATTCGTAAATATCGCTGACACATCAAAATTCGCGAGAGCATAATTTCGTCAATTTTCCACCAAATTTCGTACTTTTTGTTTTATTACCTTCACAAAAAGATTCTCTACGATTTCATAAGAAAAAATAACAAATTTTTTTTTTTTCTTGGACAACTCCAGATTCTTGGACCCTGAAAGGGTTAATTGACTGGTGCGTCATTCAAGAGTATATACTGAGCCAGATTTGACTGGCCTTGGACCCTGAAAGGGTTAATCTCAAGTGACGTAGTGAGAAGCATTTGGCACCTTTTCTGTATTTTATAATTGTACATGGTTCCGAAACAATTATGTAAGTGTATTTATGTAAGTGCGTTTGTACAATGTTTGGGGGTCTGAAATGGACTTCTACGGTTCACAATATTCATGGGATTCAGTCAGTACTGGTACCTGAACATACTTCTGCAGTGAAAAAATATCGTTAACCGGGGGTCCACTGTATATATATAAACTCACTGTATTGAACAATATAACCCCACTAAAGTTATCATATTATTGTTTACCACTGTTGTTTATTACAATAAACATGCACAAATCTTGTATAATACTAATGTTTATGTAAGTGTATTTATGTAAGTGCTATCATATATTTACAAATATTTACAATCACTGGACATGGTTTTAGAACTGCTGGAGCTTGTGGAACTCCTTGAAACAAGGCACCATGCACAGAGGCACCTTACATTCCTCATACATAAACCGAGTGTCTTTGCGTCTTTGTTGCTGTCATTTTGTTTGTGCACAGATGATGCATCTCTTCTGAGCAAATTTCTTCTGAGTTGAAGGAAGCTGTATTATGAAATGATCACCTTCCCTCCTCAAACGCTTGGGTATATCCTGAGGAGTTCGAGGACCTTGTTGTATAGCAGGTGTTGTTACCTGGTACTTCATTATGAGTTGTCTGACAACAGACAAACAAAATTCACCATATGGTGGTCTGTTGCCAGTCTTCATTTGGTACATATTATATGCATTGAGCATTGAAATGTCCATGAGATGGAAGAAAAGTTTCATGTACCACTTGTAACTTTTACGAACACAATCAACAAAGCCAATCTGCATGTCACATTTGTCAACCAAGCGCATGTTTTGTGTATAATCAATCACTGTCACTGGTTTTCGAATACGTTCATTAGTCACTCGATCAACTTTGCCACTGTCTTGCATTTCATTACGGTGAATGGTTGTCAACAATGTGACATCTCGTTTGTCATGCCACCGTAATGCCATGATGTCATTGGCAGTAAACACCTGCACGTCATCACCACGAGCACCTGCGTTGAGCCTGGGCATATGTTTACGATTAGAACGCACTGTGCCACACACATCTGTCTTGTTCACTCACAAGAAATCACTGAGTAATGGGCTTGTGTACCAGTTATCGGTATATAATGTATGCCCCTTACCAAGATAAGGTGCCATCATGCTTCTCACTACGTCACCTGAGATACCCAATAACATCTTGGTATCTTTCAATGTTTTACTTCCCGTGTATACAACAATATCCAATACCAGGCCACTGTCACAGTCACAGAGTACAAACAGTTTTATACCAAAGCGTTTCCTCTTGCTCGGTATATACTGCTTGAATGACAGTCTACCTTTGAACAAAATCAAAGACTCGTCAATTACAAGATTCTTGAATGGATAAAAGTATATGCTGAACTTTTGTTTGAGATACATAAAAACATTTCTAATCTTGTATAACCTGTCACTTCTGTCAGGCCTGGTTTTGTCAGAGAAGTGCAACATACGTAACAGTAAGATAAACCTGTTCACTGGGATGATTTCACTGAAGACCGGGGTAGAAATTAGCCTATCTGTGGACCAGTATGCTTTTATATTATGCTTATAGACATGAGGCATAAGCATTATTGTTGCAAAAAGTAAATACATTTCTGCAACAGTCGTCTCTTTCCACCGGTGTAGTCTTGACTGTGGTGATATTATCGTATTTGCCATGGTGTACTCGAAATACTTACTACTTTCCCTGACAATAGTTTCCATCAATGACTGGTCAAAGAATAATTCAAAGAATTCCAGTTCATTGGCCGTGGTTCCAAGGGGACAAGTAGGTAGAATTCCACTTTGAGAGTCATCAAAGTGGTGGGGCTTGGGAACAAAATTGGGATTCTGCTGCCAATCCCAGATACGGTTTGCTGGTGGATACTGGACATCATAGGCTGGTTGTGCAGGTAGTTGTAGTTGTGGTGGGCTGGTGGCTGACGCTCCGCTTTGTCCTTGAACTGAGGAGTCAGCAGCGTGGGTCCCAGCCTGGGTTGGTGAGTCACGCATGGCCGTGCCTCTACCATCACCACTACCACCATCTGCTGATGCCTGTGGTCTATCCATGCCAAGTGTAGCCACATCATCCTCACTATCACTATCTATACCTGGTGTAGTTCCACGGGATGTACTCCGGGATGTACTCCGTCCCCTGGGCACAGCATAGGGTACACTACCTGAGCGCATTCGGCGGCGTACATACAGACGCTTCACTGGTGAATATGATTCCTCACTATCCCTACTCGAATGATCGTCAAGAGAAATAAAATCACAATCCACATCACTATCATCATCATTACTGAAGTCAGAGGCCTGGCCACGCGAAAATAATAGTTTTCTCTTGAGTTGAGGTACAACTGACCGTGACTGAGGAGTGCCCACACCAGAGGTAGAAGGTTGAGGATTGTCAGGGTTTTCTGCACTATTATCGATATCCTGGTCATTCCTTTTGATCACTAACTGATCAAAGCCAAAGAATTCGTCTTCATTTCCACTTCCATCACTGTCAGAACTATCAGACAGGAAGAGGAGAGTCCCAATTTTCCATGGAGTGAGAGCTGACTTGCGATGAGGCATGGTGAACAAGGGTAACTGAGATGGCATTACCACAATGCTATGCGGGCGCCTAGATTTTTTGTTTATAGCGCACACCCACCATGCAGACCTGTTCTCTCACATGTAGACCTATGAGCACTTTCGTGCTAAATTTGATGGCGCTAGAATTTTGGCGTAGATCTACGGTTTGGACACTCAACGTGAAGCCGTAGATCTACAGGACGGACCCTGAAAGCGTTAATTCTGTAAGAAATTTTTTTTTTTTTTTTCAAAATTTCTTGGACACTGGAGCACCACTTCAGATTTTGGACTTGGACCCTGAAGGGGTTAAGAGGAAAGTGATGTTAACCCCAAGTTTAGGGTCTGTCTATCTCTGTATCTCTGTCTGTCTATCTCTGTCTCACAGGTACACATAAATACAAGCATACATAGTGTAAATTACCTAGGATAACCCAAAAAATCCAGACAAAGTGCTATACTCTGCTTGAAGATGTGAGTAAACGTGATGACGCAGTCTTGTGGCTCTCTCTGAGACAGGGAGCTAGACAGACAGACAAATAGACAGATATGTTTGTGTACCAGTGAAAACAAAGTGAGGGCCGATGCTCATTAAATGCCACCCCTAATATTTTCTTATTAAGTCTTATCACTGCACCCTGGCATATGCTCATCCAACGTCAGCTCTTATCAAATGTTATCTCATCTTATCAAGTCACTGTCTGGGGTGGACTTTGTTTTTCATTCTTCAAGGGAACTTATTATTACCAATTATTATTATTATGTATTCTTCTTCTCCTTCTCTTCCTCCTCCTCCTCCTCCTAATCCTCCTCCTCCTCCTCCTCCTCCTTCTCCTCCTCCTTCTCCTCCTCCTCCTTCTCCTTCTTCTCCTCCTCCTCCTCCTCCTCCTTCTCCTTCTTCTTCTCCTCCTCCTCCTTCTCCTCCTTCTCTTCCTCCTCTGCCTCCTCATTATTATTATATATTTCCACATCCAAAACATGGCTGGGACCTATAAATACTTTGTATATTTTCCAAGACAATAGTAAATGACCCAGGCAGGTGTAAATGTTCACCTGTCAGTGTGTTTGTGACAATCTGAGTACAATTTCAGTACCTAATACTAGTGTATTCTCCTCCTCCTCCTCATTATTATATACTTCCACATATCGAAACCATTGCTGGGACCTATAAATACTTTGTATATATTCCAAGACAACAGTAAATAGCCAAGAACATGGGGGAATATATAATAGCTAAATTCAAATCCCAATGCCTACAAAAACCTCTCATGGTGATAAACATCTACAGAGTACCACAGTCAAACATTAGCCGTTTTAGCGAAAACCTAGGAAGTATGATAACTGATGGACACATGAATAAAGATCACTTACTACTCTCAGGTGACTTCATTATAAATCTCCTGCAAGACCAGGACCCACACGTTACTGAATTTACAAACACTATCAGTAACTGCTTGTTGCTACCAACAGTAACAAAACCTACAAGAATTACAGAGACTAGTGTTTCCCTATTAGACCACATCTGAACCAACACCATATCCCCTTTAAAATCAGGCATAATCACAGATAATACCACAGACCACTACCCTACCTTTCTCATAACGAATCTAGGTAAATTACCCCAAGACACTACTAAAGTAACCTTCAGACTTCATAATAAGGCAGCCATTAATAACTTCAAAACAGCAATGACAAACATCGACTGGCTAACTGAGCTAGAAATCTATACAGGCATTGACAAATGTATTAACCCTTTCAGGGTCGCCAGGCCCTCTCTGAGACTTGTTCTCAGGGTCGCCCAAATTTAAAAAAAAAAAAAAAAATAATTTTTTCTTATGAAAAGATAGAGAATCTATTCCTGATCATAATGACACCAAAAGTATGAAATTTGATGGAAAACTTACGGAATTATGCTCTCGCAAAGTTAGCGGTCTCAACGATGTTTACGCATTGGCGATTTTGCCCACTTTGAACCTTATTTTTGGCCAATTCCAGTATGCTAGTTGACAAAAATCATAACTATTTCGCTAGAACTCCATTTTTTCTATCGAATGATTACAAGAAACCACCCATTTACTGATTTCAACTATCCAATAAAGTGGTCAGAATTTAGCAATTTTGCCAATTTCACACAAATTTCAAAAGATGCCAATTTCGGAATACCTGGAGTTTACCTGGAGAGAGTTCCGGGGGTCAACGCCCCCGCGGCCCGGTCTGAGACCAGGCCTCCTGGTGGATCAGAGCCTGATCAACCAGGCTGTTGCTGCTGGCTGCACGCAAACCAACATACGAGCCACAGCCCGGCTGATCCGGAACTGACTTTAGGTGCTTGTCCAGTGCCAGCTTGAAGACTGCCAGGGGTCTGTTGGTAATCCCCCTTATGTGTGCTGGGAGGCAGTTGAACAGTCTCGGGCCCCTGACACTTATTGTATGGTCTCTTAACGTGCTAGTGACACCCCTGCTTTTCATTGGGGGGATGGTGCATCGTCTGCCAAGTCTTTTGCTTTCGTAGTGGGTGATTTTCGTGTGCAAGTTCGGTACTAGTCCCTCTAGGATTTTCCAGGTGTATATAATCATGTATCTCTCCCTCCTGCGTTCCAGGGAATACAGGTTTAGGAACCTCAAGCGCTCCCAATAATTGAGGTGTTTTATCTCCGTTATGCGCGCCGTGAAAGTTCTCTGTACATTTTCTAGGTCGGCAATTTCACCTGCCTTGAAAGGTGCTGTTAGTGTGCAGCAATATTCCAGCCTAGATAGAACAAGTGACCTGAAGAGTGTCATCATGGGCTTGGCCTCCCTAGTTTTGAAGGTTCTCATTATCCATCCTGTCATTTTTCTAGCAGATGCGATTGATACAGTGTTATGGTCCTTGAAGGTGAGATCCTCCGACATGATCACTCCCAGGTCTTTGACGTTGGTGTTTCGCTCTATTTTGTGGCCAGAATTTGTTTTGTACTCTGATGAAGATTTAATTTCCTCATGTTTACCATATCTGAGTAATTGAAATTTCTCATCGTTGAACTTCATATTGTTTTCTGCAGCCCACTGAAAGATTTGGTTGATGTCTGCCTGGAGCTTTGCAGTGTCTGCAATGGAAGACACTGTCATGCAGATTCGGGTGTCATCTGCAAAGGAAGACACGGTGCTGTGGCTGACATCCTTGTCTATGTCGGATATAAGGATGAGGAACAAGATGGGAGCGAGTACTGTGCCTTGTGGAACAGAGCTTTTCACCGTAGGGTCCAGAATAAACAAGAAAGACATTCCTGGCACTAAAATAACATTTCCTCTGTTCATTAGTCATGTCCCCAGGCCCCTCTTACATTCGTTTGCTTTCCACTTTGAATTTTTATTCTCACAAAAAATAGAAGATTTACTGTTACACAGACTACTGCATTAGTGTAGAAATTGTATAAATAATATCAGCACACTTGTGAAAGAATATTAGACTCACCAGTTGATGTGTATTGGACGCTTGGCATGATTTGTTTACTTTTGAACTTTGGTAAAATTCGAACATTTCTGCTACTTTGAGCTCAATTTCAAGATACTTTTCATTGTAAAAACAGTCAAAATCATTTCAATTTCTGTAATATGTCTTCAATTCTATAAAATGAGACCAGGAAAACTAGAATACAACAATAAATACCATACGAAAATACAGTGCAAAGTCGCTGTTTTAATCCAAAAACACGGTCAAAGTTTTTTTTTCTCATTACGCACTGTGTGCTACAGGATTCTTTTTATACTGTGCACACTGACCACATAGACCCATTCTTTCATATGTAGGCCTACCAGCTTTCTCTCAAAAACCCTGGTGCATAAGCCATACTAGTACATCCGAAACCCTGAAAGGGTTAATAATTTTCTAAACAAGACCCAATACCTCTATAATAAGCACTGCCCTAAAAAACCAAACATCACAGCTAAGAGACTGAACAGTCCCTGGCTAACACCCAGCATCCTCAAAACCAACAATACAAAGCACCTATACGAAAAACAGTACAGAATGGGTCACATAACCAGAGACCAAACAAAACATTACTCATTAATCCTAACCAGCCTGATAAGAAGGGCAAAAAAATTGTATTAAGAAAACAGATTATCCAACTTAAAAGGTGATATAAAAAAGACCTGGAAAACCCCATCTGAAATTCTAGGAACAAAAAAGATATCAGGAAACAGAGCAATCAAACTAACAAAACCAGATGAACCCCAACTCCCACCAACTGAAACAGTAAACAGACTCAATGTTTTCTTCTCCACCATAGGAAAAAATCTTTGCCGATAAAATCCCAAGCTCAAATACCCACCCAATGACTACCTCATTGGCAACTACCCGAACACACTGTTCCTAGCTCCAACTAACCCAACAGAAGTCTCTCTTATTATCAACACATTAAAAAATGAGACAGGAGATATAAATACCTTACCACCCTTTATATACAAAAAAGCTTTGCAAGTGCTGTCACCAATCATTGCAACACTCTTTAACAAATCCATTGAATCCTCTACCTTCCCCACAGTTTTCAAAATAGTGAGGGTCACCCCGAAATATAAAGGAGGAGATCAAATAGATTTGAATAACTATAGGCAAATACCCAACTTACATCCTCTCTCTAAAATCTTTGAAAAATTAATTCATAAGCGAATCTATTCCTACCTCATCTCAAATAACATACTCAACCCCTGTCAGTTTGGGTTCAGGCCTAATAAAAATACGAATGATGCTATTATACACAGGCTAGAACAAATATACACTGCACTAGAGAAAAAAGAAGTCCCATTAGGGATCTTCATTGATTTACGTAAAGCTTTTTGATACAGCTGACCATGATTTGCTCCACATAAAATTGTCACACTATGGTATAAGAGGGCACTCCCTCAACTACCTAGTCATACCTTAGCAACAGAAGCCAATATGTGTACACAAATGGAGCAAACTCTTCCATGCAGCCAATTACAGTTGGTGTCCCACAGTTGGTGTCCCTCTTCTCTTTCTCATTTACATAAACGACCTATCAAATGCATCGCAACTACTCAAACCCACACTATTTGCAGATGATACTACATATATCTTCTCTCACCCAAGCCCAGTCATGCTAGCCAATACTGTCAATACTGAATTACAGAAAATATCTACCTGGATGATGATTAACAAACTTACTCTCAATATTGACAAAACCTAATTCATACAGTTTGGAAACAGAATTACAGATGTCCCTCTTAATGATAAATGGACCACCTATCACAAAGCTCACAGAGGAAAAATTCTTAGGAATCCACCTTGATAATAGACTTAAATTTCAAACACATGTACAACAAATTTCCGAGAAAAAGGTATACTATCGAAGATACGGTACTATGTTCCACAGTCAGCCCTCCTGGCCCTATATCACTCACTCATTTACCCCCTATCTCACCTATGGAATCTGTGCATGGGGCTCAACAACAATAAACCATCTCAGACCATTAATTACCCAACAAAAGGCTGCAGTCAGAATGATAACAAATTCCCACTACAGGCAGCATACTCCACCGATATTCAAAACTCTAAACTTACCCACAGTACAAAACATCCATATTTATTATTGTAACTTCTACATACATAGAACACTTAACTCAGATATAAACCCTCCCCTCAAACTTCTTACCAACCTCAACAGAACACATGACCACAACACAAGGCACAGATCACTCTTTGATGTTCCTCGTGTCCATCTCACACTATGTAAAAATGCAATGCACATGAAAGGTCCAAAATTCTGGAATTCATTACCTGTGAATATAAAAGAAATACTGTCTGTTTATCAATTCAAGACTCTTCTTAAAAACCACTTACTCATCCACAACTAAATAAATACTGAATAACTGTATCTCATAAATGTATAACCTGTGACCCTATCAAACTATGTTTTTTGTAATTACATTACCTAATAGAATACTCCATTATCTTGAGTGCACAGTAACTTATCAAATGACCATATGACCTGTTTCTGCACTACAAATCATTGATTTTATTCGATTTGACCGGATTATATTATAAATTGTTCTACAAATTTGTTCAACTATAAAGCTTCTTATTTGAAATACTCATTTGTACTTCATGTTGTAATTTGTTTACTGCAATTTTTACCACTAAATATATCACTGCTTAGTTAATCTTAAGTTAATTTTAAGCCTGTCCATAATGCTCTGCATACAAAGGGTTTCTGGCATGTTACACTTAACCACTGTATTTCTTTTGTACAACTATGTATCATGTCCAAATAATAAATAAACAAATGTTCACCTGTCAGTGTGTTTGTGACAATTTGAGTACAATTTCAGTACCTAATACTAGTGTCAGAACAAAGATTGGTTATGAAATGAGAAGAAATGCTATAAATTGTAATTATCAGAACATAAAATTTTTTATAAAATATTAAAAACAGAAAAAAAGGTATATCGACAACACTCCTGCAAGTGGCAGGACTCGATGTTGCTGTCACATGAGCATCCAGTGCCAACTTGTCGGCCTCATATACACAAATAACCCGCACATAAAAGAGAGAAGCTTACGACGGCCTCATATTTCTGTAAGTACTGACCCTAATTTTTTTTTTTATCCTATAACACTTAGAAAAATGTGCTCTATATTTTCATTAAAAAAAAAAAACTATTTTTTTATTTTTCAAAATATTTGGGGCACTGGAGTAGTGAAGGTATATACACCTACCATCCAACTTACGACCAAGCTTGGTTCCGACCAACCAGTCGTAAGTCAAAATGGACGTAAGTCGAACCTTTGAAAATTGCCAACATATTGGGTAGGGCATAATGTCAAACCTTTCCTATATAAGCTACCTACATAGTACTGTAATGTAATGTACAATCATTATTTCATTCTTTTTACCATAATTTACTTCTATTGTTATATTATAATTATTTATGTACTGTATATAATGTATACATGGTAGTGAACTGTATTGTAAATTTTACATCGCATACAGTATCATATGTTACTGTTATCTTTATGTATTGTCGACACAGTGGAATGGGAGAATACCACTGGTAGTGTCATCCTGCCAGAATGTAGTATAACCTATACCCTAAGTAAAGAGAAACAACTCTGGAACATGTGTAATACATATCCAGCTGGCTGGCCGGGTGGGTGGCTGGGTGGGTGGCCTGGTGGGTGGCCGGGTGGGTGGCTGGGTGGGTGGCCGGGTGGGTGGCCGGGTGGGTGGTTGGCTGACTGACTGAGGCTGTCTCTCTCTCTGTATCTCTCTCTCTCACACAGGTACACGTAAGTAAAGTTATCTTACATAGTATAAATTACCTAGGATAACCCCAAAAATCCAGACAAAGTGCTATACAGTGGATCTGTGCTCCAGTGCCCTAAATTAATAATAATATTAATAATAATAATTATTATTATTACAATAATACATATGTACTAATAATAATAATATTATTATTAAACTATAATATAACAATCGTGTCCACTCATTACTTACCTTAAAATATCTGTAGTCATAATGTAGAGTGAGAGGTGAGTAAACAAGGTTAAATGAGAGAGAATGAGAGGGTAGAAGGTTGACGAGTTTTTATTTATTTATTTATTTATTTATTTATAATTTGAGCACACTTACAGAGGTACAAAAAAAAAAAAAAAATACAGATAAGAGCAGCATGCCAAAGCCACTTATACTATGCATAGCATTACGGGCTGGCTTAAAATTAACTTAAGATTAACTAAGCAATGATGAAATCAGTGAAAAACATTAATGTAAACTGATTACTATAAAGCACAAGTGAGTATTACAAAGACAGGTCATATGGTTGCATGCATTGTTATAAATTCAGTAGAATGGAGTATTCTGTTAGGTAGTGTATTTAAAAAATAATAAAGTTAGATTGGGTTTTAGGTTTAACATTTATGTGATATAATTGTGAGAAACATTTAAGATATACAATTTATAAGGGTCAGTTATTCAGTATTTATTTGGTTTTGGGTGAGTAAGTGATCTTTGAGAAGAGACTTGAATTTATAAACAGGTAGTGTTTCTTTTATATTTACAGGTAATGAATTCCAGATTTTAGGGCCTTTTATGTGCATTGAGTTTTTGCATAGCGTGAGATGGACACGAGGAATATCAAAGAGTGATCTGTGCCTTGTGTTATGGTCATGTGTTCTGTTGAGGTTGGCAAGGAGATGTTTGAGGGGAGGGTTAATATCAGAGTTGAGTGTTCTATGTATGTAATAGGTGCAGTAATAAGTATGGATGTTTTGTATGGTGAGTAGGTTGAGTGTATTGAATATTGGTGGAGTGTGCTGCCTGTAGTGAGAATTTGTTATCATTCTAACTGCAGCCTTTTGTTGGGTAATTAGTGGTCTGAGATGGTTACTTGTTGTTGAGCCCCATGCACAAATTCCATAGGTGAGATAGGGGTAATTAAGAGAGTGATATAGGGCCAGGAGGGCTGACTGTGGAGCATAGTACCGTATCTTCGATAGTATGCCTACAGTCTTGGAAATTTTCTTAGAAATTTGTTGTATATGTGTATGAGTTATGTAAACAAACATTGTTGTTGTTGTTGCCAGCCCGGACACGAATGGTTTCTGTTCACTCTGTCAAGCCGACCAGAAAAACATCTCATATTTGTTAATTTATATGTTTATATGCTATGTAGCATGTTTATTATATAATCTTGAAAAAAAATCATTGATGGATTAAGCCAAATGTCTATATTAACGTTTTATACACACTTAATATGCCTCAGTGATTATTATTGTGTTATTATCATTATTAATATGGCGTCTTCAAGACCAATTACACTCTTAATGAGTGGCTCTGAGACAGACAAGCAGACAGAAAGACAGACACAGGTAGACAGACACACAGGTAGACAGACACACAGGTAGACAGAAAGACACACAGGTAAACAGTAAGACAGACACACAGGTAGACATAAAGACAGACACACAGGTAGACAGACAAACAGACACACAGAGATATAGACTGACACACATATACAGGCAGACAGATACAGACAGGTTTATGTGCAACAGTGAAAACAAATAGAGAGTTAGAGAGTAAGAGCCTTTCTTGCCACAATCTCCAGTGCAAGATTCAGACTTCATCTTAGGAGCCATGGTGAAATTTACTGTCCAGTTAGTACAGTTAATACACTATGATGCTGCTGATAGGGCAGGGTTACTCAAACTGATGCTGCCTGCATGACGCATTTGCCGCCGCAAGTACAGTGGACCCCCGCATACCGTTGGCCTTACATAACGTTAAATCCGCATACCGATACATTTTATCGCTAAGATTTTGCCTCGCATACCGCTAAAAAACCCGCTCAACGCTGTTCGTCCGAGACGCGTCTAATGTGCGGCCTTAGCCAGCCTCACATGTTCCGCCGGTGGCATTGTTTACCAGCCAGCCTCCGCGGTAACATCCAAGCATACAATTGGAACATTTCGAATTATTACAGTGTTTTTGGTGATTTTATCTGCAAAATAAGTGACCATGGGCCCCAAGAAAGCTTCTAGTGCCAACCCTACAGGAATAAGGGTGAGAATTACTATAGAGATGAAGAAAGAGATCATTGATAAGTATGAAAGTGGAGTGTGTGTCTCCGAGCTGGCCAGGTTGTATAATACACCCCAATCAACCATCGCTACTATTGTGGGCAACAAAAAGGCAATCAAGGAAGCTGTTCTTGCCAAAGGTTCAACTGTGTTTTCGAAACAGAGATCGCAAGTGATGGAAGATGTTGAGAGACTCTTATTGGTGTGGATAAATGAAAAACAGATAGCAGGAGATAGCATCTCTCAAGTGATCATAAGTGAAAAGGCTAGGAAGTTGCATCAGGATTTAATTAAAAAAATGCCTGCAACTAGTGATGATGTGAGTGAATTTAAGGCCAGCAAAGGTTGGTTTGAGAGATTTAAGAAGTGTAGTGGCATACATAGTGTGAT
Organism: Cherax quadricarinatus; assembly: GCF_038502225.1. NCBI lineage: Eukaryota > Metazoa > Arthropoda > Malacostraca > Decapoda > Parastacidae > Cherax > Cherax quadricarinatus. The sequence continues at coordinate 79,851 of NW_027196178.1, read as the reverse complement.
AAGGCATGGTGAGGCTGCCAGTTCGGACCACAAAGCAGCTGAAAAATTTGTGCAGGAATTCAAGGAGTACATAGACAGTGAAGGACTGAAACCTGAACAAGTGTTTAATTGTGATGAAACAGGCCTGTTTTGGAAGAAAATGCCAAGCAGGACCTACATTACTCAGGAGGAAAAGGCACTCCCAGGACATAAGCCTATGAAAGACAGGCTTACTCTGTTGATGTGTTCCAATGCTAGTGGTGATTACAAAGTGAAGCCTTTATTAGTGTATCACTCAGAAACTCCCAGAGCATTCAGGCAAAAGAATGTCCTCAAGGAGAATTTGTGTGTGCTGTGGAGGGCAAACAGTAAGGCATGGGTCACTAGGGACTTTTTCTATGACTGGTTACACCATGCATTTGCCCCCAATGTGAAAGATTACCTAACTGAAAAGAAATTAGACCTTAAGTGCCTCCTGGTGTTAGACAATGCCCCTGGTCATCCTACAGACGTGGCAGAGCGACTTTATGGGGACATGAGCTTCATTAAGGTGAAGTTTTTGCCTCCTAATACCACTCCTCTCCTGCAGCCCATGGACCAGCAGGTTATTGCAAACTTCAAAAAACTGTACACAAAAGCTCTGTTTGAAAGGTGCTTTGTAGTGACCCCAGAAACTCAACTGACTCTAAGAGAGTTTTGGAGAGAGCACTTTAATATCCTCAGTTGTGTAAACCTTATAGGTAAGGCTTGGGAGGGAGTGACTAAGAGGACCTTGAACTCTGCTTGGAAGAAACTGTGGCCAGAATGTGTAGACCAAAGGGATTTTGAAGGGTTTGAGGCTAACCCTAGGAATCCTATGCCAGTTGAGGAATCAATTGTGGCATTGGGGAAATCCTTGGGGTTGGAGGTTAGTGGGGATGATGTGGAAGAGTTGGTGGAGGAGGACAATGAAGAACTAACCACTGATGAGCTGCTAGATCAACTTCAACAGCAAGAGGCCAGACCTGAGGAAACTGGTTCGGAGGAGGGGAGAGAGAAATTGAAGAAGTTGCCTACTACAAAGATTAAGGAAATCTGTGCAATGTGGCTGAAAGTGCAAACCTTTATGGATGAAAATCACCCTCACACAGCTATTGCAAGCCGTGCTGGTGACTATTACACTGACAATGTTGTGAAACACTTTAGGGAAGTCATAAAGGAACGAGAGGTACAGGCCACTATGGACAGATATGTTGTGCGACAGAAGTCCAGTGACTCTGAAGCTGGTCCTAGTGGCATTAAAAGAAGAAGGGAAGTAACCCCAGAAAAGGACTTGACACCTCAAGTCTTAATGGAAGGGGATTCCCCTTCTAAACACTAAGACTCTCTCCTCCTCCCATCCCATCAATCATCACCAGATCTTCAATAAAGGTAAGTGTCATGTAATTGTGCATGCAGTTTGTATTAAAATTAATATTTCATGTGGTAAAAATGTTTTTTTTCATACTTTGGGGTGTCTTGCACGGATTAATTTGATTTCCATTATTTCTTATGGGGAAAATTCATTCGCATAACGATAATTTCGCAAAACAATGAGCTCTCATGAACGGATTAATATCGTTATGCGGGGGTCCACTGTATTGTCAAATATTGTACAGCGGTGTGTATCAGCCGGCCCAGCCCAGCTGCCAGATGCACGGTCGTAAGTCGAGTGGACGTATGTCGAGCAGGTCGTAAGTCGGATGGTAGGTGTATATGTTTGGACCGTTTAAGGGTTAACATGTAAAGATCAACAACACTGGTGTAATCTGTGTATGACTGTAGGTAAGTTGCAACAAGGTCACCAGACTTCCCAGACCATAAGCAGCCAAACTCTTTTTCCAAAATGCCAAAATAGTCAACTTCACTGCACAAGTGATAATTACCAATATGAACTACCATTGAATCGAAGAAAATATCACTATTTAACTATGCTAGAATATTGTATTCCATTCAGTGTATGCATTCCATTCAGATAGAATAATGTATTAATCCTGCTCATGTAACACCTGATCCTGAATGTGGTAACAGCCGTTATACAACTAAGCTTTCTCCTGAAGCCCACGGTCCAACTACAACACTCAAAACGTCCGGATTCAGACCGCGGGCAGCCAATTCAGTAGCCCTACTGTACAGGTTGACCATCACTAATCCGGCATTATCGGGACCTGTAGGGTACTGGATTAGTGATTTTGCCGGATTACAGAGTGGTTAGGTTAGAATACACATAACCCAACAGTGATATTTCTGCATCGGTAATTTTGCTCACTTTACCCCCTATTTTTGCCCCATTCCATTGTTCCAGTCTACCAAACTCATAGCTATTTCAAATCATACCATGGGCAGGGACAGAACCCACGATCAGAGAGTCTCAAAACTCCAGACTGTTGCGTTAGCCACTGGACCAGCTAGCCACAATAAGATTCATCCAACAAGGTATATTTCTACACCATAGGAAGGTTAGCATAGGCACCACTGTGACCACAAATTCAAGTTTTTACAGACGAATCTCCAGCTAGAGTGGCCGTGATGAACTCAAGCTCAAGTCCCCTCAAAGCCATCAACATGACTCATGAAATCGTAATGACACGATTGCAAACAAACTATACCACATACCTGTAAAAACTTGCATTTGTGGTCACAGTGATGCCTATGCTAACCTTCCTATGGTGTAGAAATATACCTAGTTGGACGGATCTTATTGTGGCTTGCTGGTCCAGTGGCTAACGTAACAGTCTGGAGTTTTGAAACTCTCTGATCACGAGTTCCATCCCCACCAGTGGTATGGTTTGTTTGCCATCGTGTCATTACGATTTCTTGAGTTATGTTGATGGCTTTGAGGGGACTTGAGCTAGAGTTTGTCACGGCCATGCTAGCTGGAGATTCGTCTGTAAGAACTTGCATTTGTGGTCACAGTGGTGCCTATGCTAACCTTCCTATGGTGTAGAAATATACCTAGTTGGACAAATCTTATTGTGGCTAGCTGGTCCAGTGGCTAACGCGACAGTCTGGAGTTTTGAAACTCTCCGATCATGAGTTCTATCCCCGCCTGTAGTATGGTTTGTTTGCAATCGTGTCATTACGATTTCTTGAGTTATGTTGATGGCTTTGAGGGGACTTGAGCTAGACTTTGTCACGGCCATGCTAGCTGGAGATTCCTCTGTAAGAACTTGCATTTGTGGTCACAGTGGTGCCTATGCTAACCTTCCTATGGTGTAGAAATATACTAGTTGGATGAATCTTATTGTGGCTAGCTGGTCCAGTGGCTAACGCGACGGTCTGGAGTTTTGAGACTCTCTGATCGCGGGTTCTATCCCCGCCCGTGGTATGGTTTGTATGCAATCGTGTCATTACGATTTCATGAGTCATAGCTATTTCACTAGTGTTCTTCTATTCTATCGACCGAGTACAAAATACTGCTTATTTACCTAGTTCAACTACCCAATAAAGTGGTCAGAAATTGGCAATTTGGCCAATTTCACAAATTTCAAGAGATGCCAATTTCAAAATAGGGTCCAGAAAAAACAATGCAGACATTCCTGGCACTAAAATAACATTTTCTCTGTATATTAGTCATGTCTCTAGGCCCCTCTTATATTATGTTTGATTTCCATTTTGAATTTTTATTCACACAAAAAAAAAGAAGACTTACTGTTATGCAGACTACTGAATTATTGAAATAATTTTATAAATAATGTCAACCCATTCATGATTGTGTATTAGACCTGCCAGTTGGACACATATTGGATGGAGACATCATTTGTTTACTCTTGAACATCAGCAAAAATCGAACATTTCCGCTACTTTGAGCTCAATTTCAAGGTACTTTCTGTCATGAAACCAATCAAAATCATATCTATTTTTGCAATACATCTTCCATTCTGTCAAAGGAGATCAACCAACCATAAAGACCATAGGAAAAAACAGTGGACCCCCGCCTTACAAACGCATCGCGTTACGTTAAATCCGCCATACGAAGCATTTGAATGCAAAAATCTTGCCACACCTCATGATAAAAAACTCGCCTTACGTGATTCATCCGGGACGCGTTCCACATGTGGCCTCAGCACCAGTATTTACAAGCCAGCCAGTGTGGTAGCATCTACGCATACATTCAGTACATTTCACATTATCCCAGTGTTTTTAGTGCTTGTAACTGCAAAATAAGTCACCATGGACCCCAAGAAAGCTTCTAGTGCCATCCCTGTGGTAAAAAGGGCGAGAATTAGTATGGAATTCAAAGAAGAGATTAAGGAAATGTGTGCAAAGTGGGTTGAACTGCAAACCTTTATGGATGAAAATCACCCTGACACAGCTACTGCAAGCCGTGTTGGCAACCTGTACAATGACAATGTTATGGCCCATTTTAGGAAAGTCTTAAAGGAACGGGAGGTACAGAGCTCTATGGACAGCTTTGTTGTGCGACAGAGGTCCAGTGACTCTCAAGCTGGTCCTAGTGGCATTAAAAGAAGAAGGGAAGTAACCCTGGAAAAGGACTTGCTACGTTAAGTCCTAATGGAGGGGGAATCCCCTTCTAAACAATAACTTCCACACTCTCCTTTCCTCCCATCCCATCAATCATCACCAGATCTTCAATAAAGGTAAGTGTCATGTATTCTATTCTTAATAGAGTAGTAATTATGCATGTCTTCTTCAGTTTGTGTGTATTAAAATTAATATTTCATGTGGTAAAAATTTTTTTTTTTATACATTGGGGTGTCAGGAATGGATTAATTTGATTTCCATTATTTCTTATGGGGAAAATTAATTCGGCTAACGATAATTTCGGCTTACGATGAGCTCTCAGGAACAGATTAATATCCTAAGGCGGGGTCCACTGTACACTGCAAAATCTCTGCTTTACACCAAAAACAGTCACTGTTTTTCCTCATTATGCACTGCATGCTGTAAGATTTTTTTTATATAGTGCATACTTACATAGACCTATTCTCTCATATATAGGTCCAAATTTACCGGTCACAGCTTATCTGAGTGAGCTGAGCTAATGACGACCGACAGTGCCTTCAAAGCCACCTATCATTTATGGACAACGTACGGCGTATGTGCTTTACACAACGAGAAGCATTTCTTTTATTCGTTGGAACCATGACTAGGGCTAAAAGCGAGCAGGTTATAACAATAAATGGAGAAAAACAAATTGGAATGACTTATGCAGCAAGTAGCACCACCAAACAGTAGCAGCAAGTTGGTGCAGCAACCCTGGAAATTTGAAATTACAGCTAGCCCTCCACTTTCGCAAGTTCCACTTTTGCAAGCATCGAACATTTGCAAATGCCCAGCCACCCAATCATATCTACCAAACAAAAATAAAGATAAGATAAAGATAAAAGGTTTATTTCTTTGTAAAGGTTACAATGTGTAATCACAATTTTATTTTGCTAAGTACAGTGGACCCTCAGTTATCAGCCACAATACATTCCAGAAGGTCGGCCGATAACCAAAATGGCCGAAAACCGAATTAATATTCCCTATAAGAATTAATGGAAATACAATCCGTTCCAGACAAAAATAGTCACAAAAAAATAATTTTTTTAACAATTATGTAAGTATTACATACCTTTATTGAAGGATAATGCTGGCTTCTGGAAGACAGGGAAGAGAAAAGAGGGAGGAGTTAGTGTTTGGAAGGGGAATCCCCCTCCATAAAGACTTTAGGAAGCAAAGCCTTCTCTGAGGTTACTTCCCTTCTTTATCTTTTAACCCTTTCAGGGTCCGTGCCGTAGATCTACAGCTTTATGTTGAGGGTCCAAACCATAGATCTACGTCATGAGCTCAGCTCACTCTGATAAGCTGTGAGCGGTAAATTTTGGCCTAGATATGAGAGAATACATCTATGTGGTATGTGTGCGCCACATAAAACAAATCCTTCAGCACATAGTGCATAATGAGAGAAAAAAACTGAGACCGTAATTTTTGATTAAAACAGAGAATTTGCAGTGTTCTTTTGTATGTTTTTTATAGTTGTATTTGCGATTTCTTGGTCTCATTTGATAGAATGGAAGATATATTACAGAAATAGAGATGATTTTGATTGGGTTTAGTACTGGAAATGGCTTGAAACTGACCTCAAAGCAGTTTGCAGTATGAGAATGCTACAATTGGGTGTAAGACAGTATTGTTTTGGGTAATAGGTAATTGGGAGATTTTTGGTAAAGGTAAATATTGAGTATTGAGTATTTAGAGTGAGTAGTTGGCTTTTGAGAGGAGCCTTAAATTGGTCTTCAGACTTGGCTACTTTAGTATTTATTGGTAATGAATTCCAAATTTTGGGGCCCTTTATGTGCACAGAGTTTTTACACAGTGAGATATGGACATGGGGTACATCAAAGAGAGATCTGTCTTGTGTTGTGGTCTTGTGTCCTGTTAAGGTTAGTGAGAAGTTTGAGTGGAGGGTTTATATTTGAGTGTAGTGTTCTATATAGTAGGCACATGAATAAGTATGGATGTTCTTAATGGTGGGCAGTTTTAGACTTTTGAACATTGGTGGAGTATGCTGTCAGGAGTGGGAATTTGTCATCATTCTGACTGCAGCCTTTTGCTGTGTTATTAGTGGTCTTAGGTGATTTAATGTTGTTGATCCCCATGCACAAATTCCATGTGTGAGATAAGGGTAGATGAGTGAATGATACAGTGCAAGGAGAGCTGATTGTGGAACATAATACCATATCTTTGATAGAGTGCCTACTGTCTCAGAGATCTTCTTAGAAATTTGTTGTATGTGTGTTTGGAATTTGAGGCTACTGTCAAGGTGGATTCCTAGGAATTTTCCCTCTGAGAGTCTTTTGATGGGTGATCCGTTTAGCATTATGTTTAGTGGAACATTTGCAGCTCCATTTCCAAATTGAATGAAATAGTTTTGTCATTATTGAGGGTAAGCTTATTTGTCATCATCCAGGCAGTTATTTTCTGCAATTCAGCATTAACAGTGTTAGCCAGTATGACTGGGTTTGGGTGAGAGAAGACATATGTTGTGTCATCTGCAAATAATATGGGTTTGAGTAGCTGTGATGCATTCGGTAGGTCATTGATGTGCATGAGAAAGAGGAGTGGGACAAGGACACTTCCTTGTGGGACACCGACTGTGATTGGTCAATTGGAAGAGTTTGCTCCATTTGCATACACATATTGGCTTCCGTTACTAAGGTATGACTTTAGGTAGTTGAGGGAGTGCCCTCTTATACCATAGTCCAGTGTTATTCACTAATTTTTGCAAGAGAGCCACTTCGGTTAAACACATTGATTGAGAGAGCCGCAGCTACTGCAAGTTAGCGTAACTCAACTAAATTAAGTAGTACTGAGCTGCTAGTGCAATATAGTAAATGAGAAAAATTAGACATGGTAATACATGTATTAGCCTGCATATCTTGTTATTGGCGGCTCGAGAGCCACGCAATGAATACCACTGCCATAATGTATTAATTTAATGTGCAGCAAATCATGTTCAACTGTATCAAAAGCTTTATGTAAATCAATAAAGATTCCCAGCGGGACTTCTTTCTTCTCGAGTGCAGTGTATATTAGTTCTAGCATGTGTATAATAGCATCATTTGTGCTTTAATTAGTCCTGAATCCAAACTGACAGTGGTTTAGTATGTTGTGTGAGACAAGGTAGGAATAGATCTGTCTATGAATTAATTTTTCAAAGATTTTAAAGAGCAGAGGTAGGTTAGACATTGGTCTATAGTTATTCAAGTCGGATTGATCACCTCCTTTGTGGATCGAGGTGACCCCTCACTATTTTGAGAACTGCTGGGAAGGTGGAGGATTCGATGGATTTGTTAGTGTTGCAATAATTGGTGACAGTACTTGAGATGCTTTTTTGTACGTAAAAGGCAGTAAGTTATTTATGTCCCCTGCCCTGTTTCTGAAGGTGTCAATGATGAGCGAGACTTTTGTTGGGTTGGTTGGGGCTAGGAATAGTGTATTCGGGTAGGTGCCCATGAGGCAGTCTGATGGACGAGTGTTTGATCTTGGGATTTTGCTCTCTAGATTCTTTCCTATGGTGGAGAAGAAAACACTGAGTCTGTTTGCTGTTTCAGTTGGTGGGAGTAGGGGTTCATCCGATTTTGTTAATTTGACTGTTTTGTTTTTGGAAATCTTTTTAGTTCCTAGAATTTTGGAAAGGGTTTGCCAGGTCTTTTTCATATCACCTTATATGTTATGTAATCTGTTTTCATAATACAATTTTTTTTTGACCTTCTTATCAGGCTGGCAAGGATTGACGAGCAATGTTTAGAATGGTCTCTACTTATCTGACCTATTCTTTACTGTTTTTATGTAGGTGCTTTGTGTTAATGGATTTAAGGATGCTGGGTGTTAGCCGGGGACTGTTCAGTCTCTTAGCTATGATCTGTTTAGTTTTTTTTAGGGCAATGCTTGTTAGAGAGGTAGTGGGTTTTTTTAGAAAATTATTAATACATTCATTCGTGTCTGTACATTTCAAGCTCATTATGCCAGCCAACTTATTCATAGCTGTTATAAAGTTATTAACAGCTGTCTCGTTATGTAGTCTGAAGGTAAATTATGGGAATATAACATTGTCAGTTGTTGAAAGTAGTTTACAGTTTGAGAATGCTATAATTGGGTGTAAGGCAGCATTGTTTTGGGTAGGTATTTATACTACAATGTAGTATTATGTAATGCATGAACTTTGGGCATCTAGTTTTGAAGTTTTAAGATTTAGGTAATTGGGAGATTGTTTAGTAAAGTTAAATATTGAGTATTGAGTATTTAGTTTAGGATGAGTAGGTGGTTTTTGAGAAGTCTTAAATTGATGTTCAGACTGGGTTACTTTAGTATTTACTGGTAATGAATTCCAAATTTTGGGGCCCTTTATGTGCACAGAGATTTTACACAGTGTGATATGGACACGGGTTACATCAAAAAGTGATGTGTGTCTTGTGTTATGGTCATGTGTCCTGTTAAGGTTGGTGACGAGAAGTTTGAGAGGAGGGTTTATGTTTGAGTGCAGTGTTCTATGTATGTAGTAGGCACAAGAATAAGTATGAATGTTCTTTACGCTGAGCAGTTTTAGACTTTTGAACATTGGTGGAGTATGCTGTCAGGAGTGGGAATTTATCATCATTCTGACTACAGCCTTTTGCTGGGTTATTAGTGGTCTTAGGTTATTAACCCTTTGAGGGTCGACAGGCCCTCTCCGAGACTCGTTCTCAGGGTCGGCCAAATTTAAAAAAAAAAAAAAAAAAAATTCTTATGAAAAGATAGAGAATCTTTTTCCGATCATAATGACACCAAAAATGTGAAATTTGATGGAAAACTTACAGAATTATGCTCTCGTGAAGTTAGCGGTCTCGGCGATGTTTACGGATCGGCGATTTTGCCCACTTTGAGCCCCATTTTCAGCCAGTTCCACTGTACTAGTCGACAAAAAACATGAATATTTCGCTAGAACTCCATATTTTCTATTGAATGAGTGCAAGAAACCACCCATTTACCAATTTCAACTATCCAGTTCAGTGGTCAGAATTTAGCAATTTTGCCAATTTCACACAAATTTCAAAAGATGCCAATTTCCGAATAGGGTCCAGAACAAATAAGAAATACATTCCTGGCACTAAAATGACATTTCCTCTGTTCATTAGTCACGTCTCAAGGCCCCTCTTACATTCTTTTGCTTTCCACTTTGAATTTTTATTCTCACAAAAATAGAAGATTTACTGTTATGCAGACTACTGCATTAGTGTAAAAAATGGTATGAATCATATTGGCACACTTGCAAAAGAATATTAGACTCACCAGTTGACGTGTATTGGACGCTTGGCATGATTTGTTTACTTTTGTACTTTGGTAAAAATCGAACATTTCTGCTACTTTGAGCTCAATTTCAAGGTACTTTTCATTGTAAAACCAGTCAAAATCATCTCAATTTCTATGATATGCCTTCCATTCTAGAAAATGAGACCAAGAAAACTAGAATACAACAATAAATACCATACGAAAATACAGTGCAAAGTCGCTGTTTTATTCCAAAAAAACGGTCAAAGTTTTTTTTTCTCATTATGCACTGTGCTGCAGGATTTTTTTATACCATGCACACTGACCACATAGACCCATTCTTTCATATGGAGGCCTACCAGCTTTCTCCCACTAGATTTGAGGGCGCTAGAATTTAGGCGTACTAGTACGTCAAAAACCCTGGGTCGTAAGCCGTACTAGTACGTCCGAAACCCTCAAAGGGTTAAATGTTGATCCCCATGCACAAATTCCATATGTGAGATAAGGGTAGATCAGTGAATGATACAGTGCAAGAAGAGCTGATTGTGGAACATAGTACTGTATCTTTGATAGTATGCCTACTGTCTTTGAGATTTTCTTGGAAACTTGTTGTATATGTGCCTGGAATTTGAGGCTACTGTCAAGGTGGATTCCTAGGAATTTTCCCTGTGAGTCTTATGATGGGTGATCTGTTTAATGTTAAGTGGAACATTTGTAGCACTGTTTCCAAACTGAATGAAATAGATTTTGTCAGCATTGGCATGCTTTGGCATGCTGCTCTGTTAATAAAATTGAAGTTAAGCTTATTAGACATCATCCAGGTAGATATTTTCTGCCATTAGGCATTAACAGTGTTGGCCAGTATGACTGGGTTTGGGTGAGAGATAGGATTTTATTCAGATTTTTTGCCTAGCCCATGATGACACTCTTCAGGTCACTTCTATCTAGGCTGGAATATTGCTGCACACTAAAAGCACCTTTCAAGGCAGGTGAAATTGCTGACCTAGAAAATGTACAGAGAGCTTTAATGGCACTCATAACGGAGATAAAACACCTCAGTTACTGGGAGCACTTAAGTTCCTGAACCTGTACTCCCTGGAATGCAGGCGGGAGATACATGATTATATACACCTGGAAAATCCTAGAGGGACTAGTACCGAACTTGCACACGAAAATCACTCACAACGAAAGCAAAAGACTCAGCAGACGATGCAACATCCCCCCAATGAAAAGCAGGGGTGTCACTAGCACGTTAAGAGACAATACAATAAGTGTCAGGGGCCCGAGACTGTTCAACTGCCTCCCAGCATACATAAGGGGGATTACCAATAGATCCCTGGCAGTCTTCAAGCAGGCACTGGACAAGTACCTAAAGTCGGTACCTGACCAGCCGGGCTGTGGCTCATACATTGGATTGCGTGCAGCCAGCAGTAACAGCCTGGTTGATCAGGCTCTGATCCACCAGGAGGCCTGGTCACAGACTGGGCCGCAAGGGCGTTGACCCCCGGAACTCTCTCCAGAGGGCTAGTAAGTTTATTTAGACACAGGCCCTAAAATCTTGAATTCATTACCTGTGAATATAAAAGAAACACTGTCTGTTTATAAATTCAAGTCTCTTCTCAAAAATCACTTACTCACCCACAACTAAATAAATACTGAATAATTGTATCTCATAAATTGTATCTCATATATGTATCTCATTATTGTATTATTGTATCATTATTGTTTTTGTAATACTCATTTGTGCTTGTTATCTGTTTACAATAATGTTTTACCAGTGAATACTTCATTGCTTAGTTAATCTTAAGTTAATTTTATGCCTGTCCGTAATGCTATGCATTCAAGTGGCTTTGACATGCTGCATTTAACTGTATTCTTTTGTACTTTACTGTATCATGTTCAAATAAATAAATAAATAAATAAATAAATAAACAGGTACACATAAGTACATTTATCGTACATGGTGTAAATTACCCAGGATAACCCAAGAAAGTCAGTGTGTCATTGAGGACTGTCTCTCTCTTATTTCCTTTGTGGTCCTTCTATCTTGTCCCCCAGGATGCCACTCCCAACAGTTGACTAACACCCAGGTACCTACTTACTGCTAAGTGAACAGTGACAGCAGGACCCCAATGGAAAAAAGACAGACAGTCCCTCAATGATGCAATGCCTTTTTTGGGTTATACTGGGTGGCTAACCCAACGGAATTAAAAATCTCAACAAAATCTTATTTTATCTCTTAAAGAATAATGTGTCAAAGGTATTTACAAATTATTTAAAGTCATTTAAAGTGAGTATGACTGGTGGTGAGAGGTGGCCCTGAGGTAAGTAAGATAAGATTTCGTTTGGATTTTTAACCCTGGAGGGTTAGCCACCCAGGATAACCCAAGAAAGTCAGTGCGTCATCGAGGACTGTCTAACATATTTCCATTGGGCCCCTCAAGCTTGTCCCCCAGGATGCAACCCACACCAGTCGACTAACACCCCAGTACCTATTTGCTGCTAGGTGAACAGGACAACAGGTGTAAGGAAACATGTCGAAATGTTTCCACCTGCCGGGAATCGAACCCGGGCCCTCCATGTGTGAAGCGGGAGCTTTAGCCACCAGGCCACCATATAAGTGTATTCAGATATACACAAATACAGTCACATATATTATACATAGCAGCATATGTGTAGAGAACCTAGGATAACCAAAATTAGTCAGTGACTTATTTCTGTTGGGGTCTTCTTAATACATTATTATACTATAAAGGAGATAATATCTTATTATACAATAAATGAGATAATATCTTATTAGTATTATATTATAAAGGAAATATACTAGGTATAAGGTGGAGTGAGTTATATATATTTACGTTAGCTAAAAAATACACAAAATCATTCTCCTCCCTTTCTGTAGCTACATTCATTAGGTACCTTTCTGTAGCTACATTCATTAGGTACCTTTCTGTAGCTACATTCATTAGGTACCTTTCTGTAGCTACATTCATTAGGTACCTTTCTGTAGCTACATTCATTAGGTACCTTTCTGTAGCTACATTCATTAGGTACCTATCTGTAGCTACATTCATTAGGTACCTTTTTTTTATTTATTTATTTATTTATTATAAATTTAAGCACACATACAGAGGTACAAAAAAATACAGATAAGAGCAGCATGCCAAAGCCACTTATACTATGCATAGCATTACGGGCTGGCTTAAAATTAACTTAAGATTAACTAAGCAATGATGAATTCAGTGATAAAACATTAATGTAAACAGATTATTATAAAGCACAAGTGAGTATTACAAAGACAGGTCATATGGTTGCATTCAGTCATATGAAGGATTCTGTTAGGTAGTGTATTTAAAAAATAATAAAGTAGCTACATTCATTAGGTACCTTTCTGTAGCTACATTCATTAGGTACCTTTCGGCTGTCTTCCTGAACTGACTCATGCTGTCTATGACTGGCTCTGACATGTACAGGCAGTCTGTTCCATTCCTTTATTGCTGTACAATAGTGTTGGAGGTGCCCAATTATTGTAGAAATATAATTTCAAATTACCTTTCCTTCTGAAACCCAACAGAAGAAGATTACCTTTCCTTCTGGAGGATGGAAGTAATATACGATGGTGAAGGCAAGTGGTGAGTGAGGGGAATATTCTTACTATCATTACTGCTATCTATGATAACCTCGTTCTCTGACACCAGACAGTGTTGCCATCTCCCACACATCAGTCCCCTCCAGGGAGGGTCATTGACGCTGCTGACGGGCTCTTGATCTAGGGAATTGGATCTGTGCTCTGGTTTCCTGAACTGTGCTTGAATACCTTTCACTCCCCCCCCCCCACATGCGCTGTATAATCCTACGGGTTTAGTACTCCCCTATAATTATAATAATCCTACACATGAGTCAACTCCCACAAAATTCCCACAAATATTACATCAACCCACAACTTAAACCGTAAAAATGTCCTACATAACAGCACTGACAGAATCTGTCCGAAATAATTTTATCGCAAGATGTTAAGCAAAGATAAAATGAATCAGATACATGATCTATGTCAAGCGGCAGCTCCATGTTACTAGTAATACCTTCCCCGGTAAAGGTTTAAATCACTTGTTAAAGCAACTGCTCAAGAAGAAATTTCTCACCTAGCTGGTAGTAATAAGTTATCACAAGTAATATACACTGATGGATCTAAACAGGAGTCTTCTGGCAGGGCTGTATCTGTTCTTGTTGTCACCTTCCTAGTTAAGAACGATAATAAAATGACTCACGAAATCGTAATGACACGACTGCAAACAAACCATACCACGGGCGGGGTTGAACCCGCGGTCAGAGAGTTGCGTTAGCCACTAGACCAGCTAGCCACAATAAGATTCATCCAACTAGGTATATTTCTACACCATAGGAAGGTTAGCATAGGCATAAGAATTAACAACTGGGCGTCTACACTGCAAACTGAATTGTTTGCAATCCTAATGGCGCTAAAGCTAAACTATGACACTGAGCTTGACTCTATCAGTTTTTTTTTTTTTTATATTTTTATTTAAAACAACACAATACATTAAATAGATAAAAGAACACATCAGTTCTTACTCAAAATTATAAATCCCATTGTCTAAATGAACACAGACGATTAACGTTGTGTTGTCACAACTGTCCCTCATCCCATATACATTACATCCAATGTAACTATGTTAAGTAAGATTACACAAGATAACATAACAATATTCATCATTATTATTATAACCAAGGAAAACCCAAACCTACAATCTGCATTATTTTTTCCACTTTGTTATTTATATATTATTAATCCACATAACCTTCAAACCCTCCTTTACAATACTCATTATTGCCAGTGCCGACACAGCTGACACTTCTACCCCCCCCCCCCGTATGTACAGTCCCCATTCTAAATAACATACATTAATTTCCCTAATGAATGGTCATTGAAAACAATTTCTACTAAAATAACCCAACCCAGCAGACTTCCAAACAAAAACAGTCAGGGTCATTATAAGACATGTAGGAACGAGTCCTGCAATCATATATGTATACATATACGCATGCATATACACATACGTGTATGTGCACTTATTCATAAGAACAAACTAAATCATACATAGAAATAAATCGCTAAATGACTTGTCTGCAAATAAACTAAATATTACAATTTATGATAGAACTATACCAAAGACATTGGTTCCCCCAAACACCCTACACATACACAAAGTTAATGTTACTGATTAAACACTCAATATATAATAGGACCTTCCATACAAAATAAGGGGATATATAAACCCCATCAAATACTTATATATTTTCGTACATAGTGCATAATGTACATATTCAATACAATAATAAAAAAAGAGGTGTATGACAAGGCTAAATCTATCTTCAGATTAAAAATATATAAGACATAACCTCACATTTTACATATAAATATAAACCTCCTATATAAAATGATTCTTATAACAATAAGGGAAAAAACCGAAAATCACATAACTTTTGATTCTGTGATTTTACAAAAATTTCATAAGGTCTACATACTCCTACAATAAACTTTACCCACATCAACCACCGTGCAAACCAATCAACCATACCTCACCAGGCTTCCAATCACACCAAGAGGGCGCACCACTGAAGAGACCAACCCCTTGCCTCTCACCCCATACTCAAACGGAGTAAACGTTCAACAGTAAGTCCACGATATCCCTCCGGAAAACTAATTACCCACCTTCCCCCATATAATTGTTTGTTCCTACATGCTGTCCTATAAAAACTCGCCGCCAACGCTTTTATCCTAATGTTCCCCTCCACCTCCCTCATCCCCCAAGAAACATACAAGTAATCAACTATTACATATCTGATAGCCCTTCCCACCTCTTTGGGTACCCCTTCCATATCTAACATTAAAGCCCTAAGGGGTGATATCTTTCCCCCCCCCAATAAAAAGAAAACCCTCTTCAACCACAATCTTACCACCTCCAATGCAGAACAAAAATATACTACATGAAAAGCCGTTTCAACTTCCCCACAAAAAGCACATGACGCCTCTTTCACAAAACCCATTCGTCTTAGCACCTCTTTCGATGCTAACGTCCCCATAAGAAATCTATATACTAATTCCCTCGCTCTTGCCGGTATTCTTAATTTACTAAATTCCACCCATATCACTCTCCAATCATATGTGGGATACACTGCCATCCCTTGCATTAATTCCTGACGACGACCCACACCCACTAACCGTTTTACCTTGAGTTTTTTAACATTGCATACCTTTAACATAAACCGCAACATGTCTTCACACTCCACTAAGTCCCTGCCACCCCACCATTTGCGGATATCCCCCATCACCTCCCCCACCCGAAGACCCCTTTCCCCCGCTGCCCGAATATACCTCTGCTTCACATATAGCGCCTTCACCCTAGACCCTAATGCAATCAATCCCAGTCCTCCCTGCCTTACCGCAGTCATTACTACATCTTTGCCCAACCACGCCCTCCCATAGCCCCACACATACCTTAAGACCCTTCTTTGCATTTCCATAATATCCTGACTTCTTAATGGGTAAATTTCCGCCACTCCCCACACCTTACTATAAATCAGCGTATTTACCACCACAACCCTTTGATGCAAGGTTACATCCCCGGCCCTTAGACCCCTCAGCCTACTCAAAGCTCTGTCCATTACCATTTCTGAATTAACCCTCCTGCTCTCCTGTGCATCTGCCAAAAACAAAATCCCACAAATCTTTAGCCTATCTACAGTTATCCAACCAAACTCCTCCCCCAAGGTCCCTCCTACCCAAGCGCCTACCTCCAACAACCGTGATTTCTGCTTATTAACTCTCATCCCAGTAGCATTCCCAAAAATCTCAATTACCCTTCCCACTTTTCTTAAATCTTCAATCTCATTAAGTAAAACAGTTGTATCATCTACATAACCAACAATATTCCCACAATATCCTCCACTCTCCCCCAACCTTCCCATCCCACCATCAACCAGAACATAGAAAGGATTCTGCATACATGCAAAGAGTATTTGGGAGAGTGGACACCCCTGCCTTAAACCCCTTCCCATGCTTACTGAACTACCCAACCTCCCATTTACCTGTACTCTCATTGATGCATTCTCATACAAAGTCCTCACCCATCCAACCACCCTCCCTCCAAAACCCATTCTCACCATATTCTCAATCAAAAATTCCCTATCCACATAATCATAAGCTTTCTCCCAATCCAGACCTAGAATACCTCCCTTATTACTACCCTCAAGGAAATCCCGAATACGACCATGACCTACCCGCATACTCCTCCCCGGGATACCAAACTGTCCCCCATGTATCACCGACCCCATGACCTTCTTCAGTCTATTACCCAAAATTTTCGCAAAAACCTTGTAATCAGCGCACATCAAAGATATTGCACGGTAAGCACTCAACTCTCTACCCCCCCCTTCTTTGGCACCAAAACTATGACACCCGTACTTTGCGATATGCCCAACTTCCCACTAGTTAACATATGGTCCAATAGCCTAACAAAACACTGCCTAATACACCCCCAATGTGCTCTATAAAAATCATTTGGTATACCGTCTATCCCTGGTGTTTTCCCGGTACTCATCCCGAAAACTGCCTCTTCCACCTCAACCTCACTTATACCAACCTCCAACCCCACTCTATCCTGCTCACTTAAAACGCTATGGAACCCCCCTTCAAAAATACCCTCCCAGGAACCCCCCTCCCTCCAACTCCATTTCTCTCTAAACCAACTATCAGCATAGAGACTCATACTTTCTGTATTGGATAGGACTCGACCCACTGGATACCCTCCCACCCCAGGGCTTGTCTCCAATTGTAGAATGGTGGTTACACTCTGTCGGTCCCGAAATTTACGTAAAACATACCCAGACGGTTTATCACCCCACAAAACATCCTCTAACCCCGCCCTAACCCTAATTGCATCAAACCTATCATTGTGTAATTCAGCTATTCTACTCCGCAGTCTGTCCATATCATCCCTCCTACCACCTCCCCCAGCATAACAATCTTGCAACTGTCCCTCCAGATAATTTTGCAACCCAAAATGCCACCTCGCCTCCTCTCGTCCCCTAGCCTTAAAAAAATTCGCTATTCCAGGTTTTGCCTGCATTTC
Organism: Cherax quadricarinatus; assembly: GCF_038502225.1. Lineage (NCBI taxonomy): Eukaryota > Metazoa > Arthropoda > Malacostraca > Decapoda > Parastacidae > Cherax > Cherax quadricarinatus. The sequence continues at coordinate 61,948 of NW_027196178.1, read as the reverse complement.
CCACCAATCTAACAGATCTATCTCCCTGTTCCTAGCCTCCCAAAAAGGCAACCACCAATCACTGAAAAAAGGCCCCTCCCCCTCCTCCTTAAGAAGCCTTACATTTAATTTCCAGTACCCAGAATAAATACGCACCACTCCATCCCACATCAAATCTGCTATTACCGCTCTGTGATCAGAAAACCCCACATCGAAGGTTTGCACCCTCACAACATCTATACCCTGCTTAATATAAATTCTGTCTAATCGCGCTTCATATCCCCTACGGACGAACGTATGCTCCACTAGATAACCCCCCCTCCCCACCACATCAACAACCCCAATATCTCGCAATACATCCCTCAGCACACTCAGCACACAACCCGCCCCTCTCGGTTCGACATCACCACTCCTAATCACACAATTCCAATCACCTCCTATTACTGTTATAGCAGGCAAACCTCTCAAGTGATACAGCAATACCTCTCTGACAAAATCTACTTTTACCCTGATATTACTAGTTGCTGGCATGTAAACTCCCACGAAACTAACTCGACTCTCACCCCAGACGCCATCCACCCTCACGATCCTCCCACCCCCCCCCTCTTCCCAACCAATGACACGCAAGGGGCTAGTCTCCTTTACCGCAACTGCTACCCCACCTTTCAATTGCAAACCACTGGTTACATACATCCGATATCCTTTCACCCTCAACACACTACCAGCCCTGTGATTATGCTCTTGCAAAAAACATATGTCAACATCAAACCGCCTTAAAAACCACTCCAACCAAACTTTCTTGACCTCAGTCTTAAGTCCATTAACATTAAGCGTGACACATCTGAAAATTACAGAAGGGGCGGCTTTCCCCTATGCCTCTGGGATTTACCCACTGCACTTTTCATATTACGTGTTCCTTTGCCACTCGAGTTTTCCTGTGCAGTCACTTCCCCCCTCCCTTTCCCAATTTGCAACTCAGGCACACCTCTACCACTATGTGTCCTCGGCTCCACAACCGCTGCCCATGACTTCTTCCCCGGCCTCTGCCCTGGGGTAATGACCTCATCTATCTCTGATGCCGCAGTTCGTTTCCTAGAACTCACACTTACACACATATCACCCTCAGACAATTCCTCATGGTGTACCTCCACGGCCACCACATGCTCCTGCCCAATCTTACTCAAGTCTTCCTCAACAATTTGTTGTCCCTCCAAAGTTCCAGCTTCACATGAACTGAGGACACCTTTTGCACAGGGTTCCTCCTCATCCAAAAAATCCTTGATCACATCTGCCAATAACCCATCCTGTGTTGAAGCTTCCTGGACGAAAGTCACCTCAGATGTCACCTTCAACTCCCCCGACGCCCCTGGGAGAGTGACACATGTCTCCGCCGTCTCCACTTCCCGGTCGACCTCTTCGCTCCAGAGGTCATTCCTCCGGCCTCCCGAGGCATCAGAGCCAGGCACCAAATTACACGACTGTTGAATCACAATTGGAGTGTCGAGAATTCGAGAAGCCCGCCTCCTAGGACACTGGGCTGCCATGTGCTCATAAGAGCTACATAGACGACATGTTTTCCTTTGCCCAGCATAGTACACATAAACCTGTGTTCTACAACCGATCATCGTAACATAGGATGGTATAGGCCTTGTTAAGGTCATTTTAAGGGTGTAAGAACCTTCTGGCATTCCTTCATATGGACCATCCCTCCACACCCCCATTGTTGCAGAATGCACTGTCCCATAACTTCGAAAAAACTCTTGCAGGCCATAAGCCGTAGCCTCGAAGGGTACATTCCGTACCTTCACCCATGTGAAGTACTTAGAGACGTCATGTAACACAACATCCATCGTTGAATTCACACTCATGCGTTGTTCCTGGTAATGCTCGACAATTCTTGTGTAGTAATCGACTCGTAGAAATTTCACAAAGATTCTTGTTAAACCATTAAGGGCGACGCCATACAATTCCTCGTTGGGAATACCATATGTATCCCTGATGATGTTAGGGAGAAGGACGTTCATCGTATCTCCACTTAACGTACCACGAACCAGCTCTATGCAGATAGTATTCACTCTCCGTACTGTATGTTCCGCCATGTTGATATCCCAATGAGCAGCGCACGTCCTCACTACTCAATGGTTGTTGCTGAACTCTACCCCATACCCATCCTGTGGGCGGTAGTCACCCCATACCCATCCTGTGAGCGGTAATCACCCCATACCAATCCTGTGGGCGGAAACCACCCCATACCCATCCTGTGGGCGGTAGTCACCCCATACCCATCCGGTGGGCAGTACTCACCCCATACCCATCCTGTGGGCGGTAGTCACCCCATACCCATCCTGTGGGCGGTAGTCACCCCATACCCATCCTGTGGGCGGTAGTCACCCCATACCCATCCTGTGGGCGGTAGTCACCCCATACCCATCCTGTGGGCGGTAGTCACCCCATACCCATCCTGTGGGCGGTAGTCACCCCATACCCATCCTGTGGGCGGTAGTCACCCCATACCCATCCTGTGGGCGGTAGTCACCCCATACCCATCCGGTGGGCGGTAGTCACCCCATACCCATCCTGTGGGCGGTAGTCACCCCATACCCATCCTGTGGGCGGTAGTCACCCCATACCCATCCTGTGGGCGGTAGTCACCCCATACCCATCCTGTGGGCGGTAGTCACCCCATACCCATCCTGTGGGCGGTAGTCACCCCATACCCATCCTGTGGGCGGTAGTCACCCCATACCCATCCTGTGGGCGGTAGTCACCCCATACCCATCCTGTGGGCGGTAGTCACCCCATACCCATCCTGTGGGCGGTAGTCACCCCATACCCATCCTGTGGGCGGTAGTCACCCCATACCCATCCTGTGGGCGGTAGTCACCCCATACCCATCCTGTGGGCGGTAGTCACCCCATACCCATCCTGTGGGCGGTAGTCACCCCATACCCATCCTGTGGGCGGTAGTCACCCCATACCCATCCTGTGGGCGGTAGTCACCCCATACCCATCCTGTGGGCGGTAGTCACCCCATACCCATCCTGTGGGCGGTAGTCACCCCATACCCATCCTGTGGGCGGTAGTCACCCCATACCCATCCTGTGGGCGGTAGTCACCCCATACCCATCCTGTGGGCGGTAGTCACCCCATACCCATCCTGTGGGCGGTAGTCTCCCCATACCCATCCTGTGGGCGGTAGTCACCCCATACCCATCCTGTGGGCGGTAGTCACCCCATACCCATCCTGTGGGCGGTAGTCACCCCATACCCATCCTGTGGGCGGTAGTCACCCCATACCCATCCTGTGGGCGGTAGTCACCCCATACCCATCCTGTGGGCGGTAGTCACCCCATACCCATCCTGTGGGCGGTAGTCACCCCATACCCATCCTGTGGGCGGTAGTCACCCCATACCCATCCTGTGGGCGGTAGTCACCCCATACCCATCCTGTGGGCGGTAGTCACCCCATACCCATCCTGTGGGCGGTAGTCACCCCATACCCATCCTGTGGGCGGTAGTCACCCCATACCCATCCTGTGGGCGGTAGTCACCCCATACCCATCCTGTGGGCGGTAGTCACCCCATACCCATCCTGTGGGCGGTAGTCACCCCATACCCATCCTGTGGGCGGTAGTCACCCCATACCCATCCTGTGGGCGGTAGTCACCCCATACCCATCCTGTGGGCGGTAGTCACCCCATACCCATCCTGTGGGCGGTAGTCACCCCATACCCATCCTGTGGGCGGTAGTCACCCCATACCCATCCTGTGGGCGGTAGTCACCCCATACCCATCCTGTGGGCGGTAGTCACCCCATACCCATCCTGTGGGCGGTAGTCACCCCATACCCATCCTGTGGGCGGTAGTCACCCCATACCCATCCTGTGGGCGGTAGTCACCCCATACCCATCCTGTGGGCGGTAGTCACCCCATACCCATCCTGTGGGCGGTAGTCACCCCATACCCATCCTGTGGGCGGTAGTCACCCCATACCCATCCTGTGGGCGGTAGTCACCCCATACCCATCCTGTGGGCGGTAGTCACCCCATACCCATCCTGTGGGCGGTAGTCACCCCATACCCATCCTGTGGGCGGTAGTCACCCCATACCCATCCTGTGGGCGGTAGTCACCCCATACCCATCCTGTGGGCGGTAGTCACCCCATACCCATCCTGTGGGCGGTAGTCACCCCATACCCATCCTGTGGGCGGTAGTGGGCGGTAGTCACCCCACCCCATACCCATCCTGTGGGCGGTAGTCACCCCATACCCATCCTGTGGGCGGTAGTCACCCCATACCCATCCTGTGGGCGGTAGTCACCCCATACCCATCCTGTGGGCGGTAGTCACCCCATACCCATCCTGTGGGCGGTAGTCACCCCATACCCATCCTGTGGGCGGTAGTCACCCCATACCCATCCTGTGGGCGGTAGTCACCCCATACCCATCCTGTGGGCGGTAGTCACCCCATACCCATCCTGTGGGCGGTAGTCACCCCATACCCATCCTGTGGGCGGTAGTCACCCCATACCCATCCTGTGGGCGGTAGTCACCCCATACCCATCCTGTGGGCGGTAGTCACCCCATACCCATCCTGTGGGCGGTAGTCACCCCATACCCATCCTGTGGGCGGTAGTCACCCCATACCCATCCTGTGGGCGGTAGTCACCCCATACCCATCCTGTGGGCGGTAGTCACCCCATACCCATCCTGTGGGCGGTAGTCACCCCATACCCATCCTGTGGGCGGTAGTCACCCCATACCCATCCTGTGGGCGGTAGTCACCCCATACCCATCCTGTGGGCGGTAGTCACCCCATACCCATCCTGTGGGCGGTAGTCACCCCATACCCATCCTGTGGGCGGTAGTCACCCCATACCCATCCTGTGGGCGGTAGTCACCCCATACCCATCCTGTGGGCGGTAGTCACCCCATACCCATCCTGTGGGCGGTAGTCACCCCATACCCATCCTGTGGGCGGTAGTCACCCCATACCCATCCTGTGGGCGGTAGTCACCCCATACCCATCCTGTGGGCGGTAGTCACCCCATACCCATCCTGTGGGCGGTAGTCACCCCATACCCATCCTGTGGGCGGTAGTCACCCCATACCCATCCTGTGGGCGGTAGTCACCCCATACCCATCCTGTGGGCGGTAGTCACCCCATACCCATCCTGTGGGCGGTAGTCACCCCATACCCATGGTGTGGGCGGTAGTCACCCCATACCCATCCTGTGGGCGGTAGTCACCCCATACCCATCCTGTGGGCGGTAGTCACCCCATACCCATCCTGTGGGCGGTAGTCACCCCATACCCATCCTGTGGGCGGTAGTCACCCCATACCCATCCTGTGGGCGGTAGTCACCCCATACCCATCCTGTGGGCGGTAGTCACCCCATACCCATCCTGTGGGCGGTAGTCACCCCATACCCATCCTGTGGGCGGTAGTCACCCCATACCCCAGTCACCCCATACCCATCCTGCGGGCGGTAGTCACCCCATACCCATCCTGTGGGCGGTAGTCACCCCATACCCATCCTGTGGGCGGTAGTCACCCCATACCCATCCTGTGGGCGGTAGTCACCCCATACCCATCCTGTGGGCGGTAGTCACCCCATACCCATCCTGTGGGCGGTAGTCACCCCATACCCATCCTGTGGGCGGTAGTCACCCCATACCCATCCTACCCATCCTGTGGGTGGTAGTCACCCCATATCCATCCTGTGGGCGGTAGTCACCCCCATACCCATCCTGTGGGCGGTAGTCACCCCATACCCATCCTGTGGGCGGTAGTCACCCCATACCCATCCTGTGGGCGGTAGTCACCCCATACCCATCCTGTGGGCGGTAGTCACCCCATACCCATCCTGTGGGCGGTAGTCACCCCATACCCATCCTGTGGGCGGTAGTCACCCCATACCCATCCTGTGGGCGGTAGTCACCCCATACCCATCCTGTGGGCGGTAGTCACCCCATACCCATCCTGTGGGCGGTAGTCACCCCATACCCATCCTGTGGGCGGTAGTCACCCCATACCCATCCTGTGGGCGGTAGTCACCCCATACCCATCCTGTGGGCGGTAGTCACCCCATACCCATCCTGTGGGCGGTAGTCACCCCATACCCATCCTGTGGGCGGTAGTCACCCCATACCCATCCTGTGGGCGGTAGTCACCCCATACCCATCCTGTGGGCGGTAGTCACCCCATACCCATCCTGTGGGCGGTAGTCACCCCATCCTGTGGGCGGTAGTCACCCCCTCCCCATCCTGTGGGCGGTAGTCACCCCATACCCATCCTGTGGGCGGTAGTCACCCCATACCCATCCTGTGGGCGGTAGTCACCCCATACCCATCCTGTGGGCGGTAGTCACCCCATACCCATCCTGTGGGCGGTAGTCACCCCATACCCATCCTGTGGGCGGTAGTCACCCCATACCCATCCTGTGGGCGGTAGTCACCCCATACCCATCCTGTGGGCGGTAGTCACCCCATACCCATCCTGTGGGCGGTAGTCACCCCATACCCATCCTGTGGGCGGTAGTCACCCCATACCCATCCTGTGGGCGGTAGTCACCCCATACCCATCCTGTGGGCGGTAGTCACCCCATACCCATCCTGTGGGCGGTAGTCACCCCATACCCATCCTGTGGGCGGTAGTCACCCCATACCCATCCTGTGGGCGGTAGTCACCCCATACCCATCCTGTGGGCGGTAGTCACCCCATACCCATCCTGTGGGCGGTAGTCACCCCATACCCATCCTGTGGGCGGTAGTCACCCCATACCCATCCTGTGGGCGGTAGTCACCCCATACCCATCCTGTGGGCGGTAGTCACCCCATACCCATCCTGTGGGCGGTAGTCACCCCATACCCATCCTGTGGGCGGTAGTCACCCCATACCCATCCTGTGGGCGGTAGTCACCCCATACCCATCCTGTGGGCGGTAGTCACCCCATACCCATCCTGTGGGCGGTAGTCACCCCATACCCATCCTGTGGGCGGTAGTCACCCCATACCCATCCTGTGGGCGGTAGTCACCCCATACCCATCCTGTGGGCGGTAGTCACCCCATACCCATCCTGTGGGCGGTAGTCACCCCATACCCATCCTGTGGGCGGTAGTCACCCCATACCCATCCTGTGGGCGGTAGTCACCCCATACCCATCCTGTGGGCGGTAGTCACCCCATACCCATCCTGTGGGCGGTAGTCACCCCATACCCATCCTGTGGGCGGTAGTCACCCCATACCCATCCTGTGGGCGGTAGTCACCCCATACCCATCCTGTGGGCGGTAGTCACCCCATACCCATCCTGTGGGCGGTAGTCACCCCATACCCATCCTGTGGGCGGTAGTCACCCCATACCCATCCTGTGGGCGGTAGTCACCCCATACCCATCCTGTGGGCGGTAGTCACCCCATACCCATCCTGTGGGCGGTAGTCACCCCATACCCATCCTGTGGGCGGTAGTCACCCCATACCCATCCTGTGGGCGGTAGTCACCCCATACCCATCCTGTGGGCGGTAGTCACCCCATACCCATCCTGTGGGCGGTAGTCACCCCATACCCATCCTGTGGGCGGTAGTCACCCCATACCCATCCTGTGGGCGGTAGTCACCCCATACCCATCCTGTGGGTGGTAGTCACACCATACCCATCCTGTGGACCGTAGACACCCCATACCCATCCTGTGGGTGGTAGTCACCCCATACCCATCCTGTGGGTGGTAGTCACCCCATACCCATCCTGTGGACCGTAGACACCCTATACCCATCCTGTGGGCGGTAGTCACCATACCCATCCTGTGGGGGTAGCCACCCCATACCCATCCTGTGGGCGGTAGTCACCCCATACCCCTCCTGTGGGCGGTAGCCAACCCATACCTATCCTGTGGGCGGTAGTCACCTGTGGCATGCAAAGAGTACGTAACCTTTATTCGGCGCATGTACACACCCTCATTGAAAGGCTATCTCCCCCAACCAGCGAACCAGGTACTAAGGGTTGATGATGGGGCCCCATCGTTCAATCAGTACCCAGGTTCCAGCCAATGAGAAGATGGTTTTGGCAATCGCAGAGGTGTTGTGGGTACCACTCACCTGTCTGCCCTTGTCATTCCCATTCTAGAGCTGGTTGAAGCACGGTCTGCTCTCTAGTGGCTTCTATTCTGCCTTGCTTACCGTGGAGTGCACTAATACCTATTGTTGTACATAGTGTATATAGTGTACATACTTCTGTTCTAAATTGGTGAAGGATAATACAAGTCAAAAAGTTTATCTGCTGTGTTTATTTTGCTCCCTTTACAACCAGGATAACAGGCCTTTGGGACTCCTGGGGGCCTGTCCGGGAGCTGGAGCTGGACTTAGAGCATGGGTTGAGCCTAGGGTGACGCTGGAAGCAGGAACATTGTGTAGCTTGCTGTCTGGCATTGCATAAGCTTTGCCAACGTTTCACAAACTTTGCGTGTCAATTGCCTTGCTATGGTCAGCCTTGCTATTGTATGATCGTTCAACAACTCGCTACTAGCTTGTTCGGTGTGCTCGCTTCACTACGGTCAATCTTGCTGTTGTGTGAAGATTTTGCAGTCAGCTTTGCTATTGTGTATCCACCTTGTAAGTGTATGTGTATTCTGTAGTCATACTGTGCATAGCTAAGCGTGTCCTGCAAATAATGTGTTACATTTGGGTACAAGTAGTATTCTGCAGTCGTACTGTGCATAGCTAAGCGTGTCAAGCAAATAACGTGTTACATTGGGGTATTCTGCAATCGTACTGTGCATAGCAAATAACTTATACATTGGGGTATGCCACCTAGACGAGTCAGACGTCTGGTGTCGGCATATACTTTATTTAACTTGCCTAAATTGTCCCTACAGCGTTGTTGGCAAATTGCTCGTTCCATTGGCATTGATTATGAACGCATTCTCACAGCTGCGCAACTTCGTACACTTAAAACCGACAAACTTCGGGAAGAGGTGATGGCACATCAGACTTCTCCCTCTATGCGAGCCAGGAATAAAACTCCGATGTTCTCGCAGGAGGAAAATGATACATCAATGGAGCAAAATCGTCAGTCTCGTGGAACAGGGTTGTCTGAAAGCGAATCAGCTGTGTTGGCACTCGAATTGGCGAAAATCAGTCTTGAGCAGACTAGGAAACAGAGGGCATTTGCCAAGGAAGAGTTTGATAGGGAAAAAGAAAGAAAATAGTTTTCGCAAGTTGTAAATGACTTTAGTTTACAGAAAGCAGTACAGCTTGTTCCTGCTTCAATGAGGCAGAACCAGAACAATTTTTCGAAACTTTCGAAAATCAGGCTCGAGCCTTGAGGTAGCCGGAACAGCACTGGGCATCGTTGGTTCACACAGCATTGTTAGGTAAGGCACAGGAATTTACGTCAGTGTTAAACGACACTGATTTTTCCGATTATAAAGTAGTGAAGACCATAGTTTTGGGAGCATATACATGTATCCCAGCTAAGTATAGAAAGTCATTTAAATTAGGCAGACGACAGCTTGGTCAATCCCTGGTTGATTTTGTGCGACAGCAGACCAAAGCTTTTACCAGCTGGTATAAAGCAAGTGGTGTTGCTACCTTTGATGATCTCGTGCAGCTTATTCTGGTTGACAACCTGCTGGAGTCTGTGGGACCAGAGGTTAGAGTCTTTCTGCAGGATCGTGACTTAACCACTGCATTGGAGGCAGCCAGGTTGGCTGATACCTTTGAAACTAACCGCTCCTTGTCCGAGCGGTCCCATCTCTCTTTTCAACAGCCTGGCATGAGCAGAGATCGTCAACCTTGGAGGATGAAGTGCCAGCCGGAGGGAGAACGTCTACGTCAGCCAACTAAGTCACCTGGTGAGCCACGCTACTCAACTTATGGTCCACCTGGTGAGAGACAAACCACTCAACATGGTGCAACTCAACAACAGTATTCAGAGACACCAGCCAGAGCAACACCAGTTGCAACGTCAGGCCAAGCCTGTCGTCTGCTTCCTTTGTAATAAAGTAGGTCACATCTGTCCCAATTCCCCCCACAAACCTCAACCGATTGGGAAAATCTATAGTGTCCCTAGTAACATGTCCCTGAAAGAAGTAGAGAAACGGACGGCTCCTTATTATTGTCAGTCGTATTACCCTTCAGGAACACTCAAAAACAACTGAAGTCAGAACCTTTAGAGATACTGGAGCATATTGCTCACTTATAAGAGGGAGTACTTCCCCTTTCCGAGAACACTTCGTTGCAATCCTGTTTTGCTGGAAGCATTTGGAGCGATATTTTCTGTCCCCTTGCATATAATTTATGTACAGTGCAAATATTACACTGGATACTGGACTGTGGGTGTATCCAAGGGATTCCCTATGAAAGATGCCATGTTATTACAGAGTAATAACATTACCACTGCTAGTGTATGTCCTGAACCCATAATGATTAATTCTTCTCCGGTGTTGGCCATAACTCGGGCAACATCCCAAGGGCTGTCTGGCGAGAATGCTGAGATAACCTTGGACGACTCTGATCTCGGAATAGCCAATTTGTTTCACGAGAATAACTGGCCAGGGCCTCGTAAATTAAGTGAACAGACCCAGATCAACCATTCCTATTCCAGGGTTGCAGGATTGCCAGATATCTTTGTTTCTATGCCCGAGGGACTGTCCATCCGAGAGGAACAACGAAAGGACCCTTCTTTGAATTTCGCTTTTCAGGCAGCCATGGGTAAATCCTTTTCGGATCATCCGGTCAAGTATAAACTTAAAAACGACTATTTGATCTGCACTGAGACTGGTAAGGAGATAGAGGGCCGGCAACTGTCAGACAGGTTAGTGGTTCCAACAAAGTTTAGACCTCAAATATTGAATATAGCTCATAATACTTCATTAGGAGGTCACCTAGGAATTACTAAAACATTATATAGAATCACAAAGAATTTTATTGGCCAAAATTAAGGCAGGATGTGAAGAATCATATTCGGTGTTGCCGAGAATGTCAGCAAGTAGGGAAACCTGGACATTCCATTAAACCTGCACCTCTCCAGCCTGTACCTGCTGATGGAGAACATTTTGCAGAATTATAGATTGTGTAGGTGCACTACCTAAGTCAGTCTGGAAATCAGTACTTGTTTACCACTATGGATAGAGTAACTAGATACCCTGGAGCAATTCCCATGCGCAGTATTAATACTAAAGCCATTCTCAAGGCTTTAACCGGATTTATTTCTTGTTTTGGCATTCTTAAAACTAATCAAAGTGATCAAGGTACTAACTTCACTGCCAAAGCATTTAGGGAAGCATTAACTAGGTTAGGGATAATCCACAACTTATCCACTGCCTATCATCCTCAGTCCCAAGGCGCCTTGGAAAGATTCCATCAGACGTTAAAAACCATGATGAGAACTTTTTGTATGCATTTTCCTACAGACTGGGATGAATCACTACCTTTGTTGCTGTTTTCAATAAGAGAAACTGTGCAGGAGTCTACCGGGTATAGTCCGTTTGAGCTGATCTTTGGGCACAATGTACGAGGTCCTCTTCGGGTGCTCAAAGAAGGATGGATGGGAGAAGACGTTAGCTCAACACTCTACAACCCGTCTTCAAGGTTGCAGGTGGCACGTCAGTTAGCCAAGGCTAACCTAAAGGCAGCTCAAAATAAGATGAAACAGAGGTATGACAGAAATGCAAAATTCCGCTCCTTCCATCCAGGAGACAAGGTGTTGGTACAGGAACCTATACTTGGCCACACCTTGAAAGCTAGATTTACGGGACCTATGGAAATTGTATGTAAATTATGTGGTATCTCCCCTTGATAAGACCTCAAAAACTAAAACTTACCACATTAATCAATTAAAATCTTTTCATACACCAGATAAAGTCCCAATAATGACTCTGTCCTCTACCTCTGAGGACAACTCTGACTCTTTGCACTATATTTCTGAAATTAATGTTAAGCTTCCAAACTCTGTCCTCCTCAAGGACCCTAGCCCTTTAATGGTGCGGCTATCTGAAACTCAAGCAACAAGTTTAACTGCGCTTCTAGTCATACCCTGATGTTTTTTCGGATGTGCCGAAAAAATGTACGTTAGGTTATCATGATGTAGATGTGGGAAACTCTAAACCTATTAAACTCTTTCTCTACAGAGCTAAGCCTGAAAAGGAGAAGCTACTTCAGGAGGAAGCAGAATTTCTGTTAGAGAATGGGTTAGTGGAGGAGTTATCTAGTCCATGGGCTTCACCGTGCATCTTTGTTAAAAAAGCTGATGGAGGTTTTTGCATGTGTACAGACTACCGTAAGGTGAATGAGGTCACAATCACAGATGCCCTCTTCCTCGTCTGGATGACGTAATCGACTTTGTGGGTAAGGCTACTTTTGTGTCAAAGTTAGATCTCCTTAAAGGTTACTATCAGGTACCTTTGACGGATAAGGCGAAGGAAATCTCTGCCTTTGTAATTCCAGGAGGTCATTATCAATATACAGTTATCCCCTTCGGAATGAAAAACTCCCCCTCTTCATTCCAGAAACTTATCCATCAGGCTATTAAAGGACTTGAAGGCACGGCAGCATACCTGGATGATATTGTTGTGGTGTCTGATACTTGGGATCAACACCTATTTAAACTTAAGGCTATTTTTGAGACCTTTCAGAGTTCCCATTTAACCGTTAATTTATCTAAGTCTTCCTTTGGCCAGGCCACTGTTACTTTTCTAGGCCATGAAGTAGGTAGTGGCAAAGTTACTCCTAAATTAGCTAAAGTTCTTGCCATTAAAGATTATCCATTTCCACATGACAGGAAATCTCTTCATCGTTTCCTAGGCATGAAAAGCAAAACGATTGTGTACTGCACCCATTCTTTTGTCTCCAGACTTCTCCAAACCTTCCTCATTACAGGTTGATGCTTGTGAGTCTGGGGTTGGGGCAGCACTGTTGCAAAATAGGGACAAGGATTTGCAACCTGTAGCCTTCTTCTCACTAAAGTTCCAGCTGCACCAGAGGGCTTACTCTATCGAAATAGAAGCCCTCGCTCTGGTACTGGCTTTGGAGCACTTCGATGTTTACGTGGGCCAGACTTCGCAGGTGGTCACTGTCTATAGTGACCATAACCCTCTAGTACATCTCCAACCCATGAAGAACCACAATATGAGGCTCATGAGATGGAGTCTACGACAGCCGGCAAAGAAAATAAGTTGGAAGACTCTTATCTAGAGAATAAAAATTATAATTATATATTAGGTTAGGATGTGTTAAGGACATTTGGTAACCCTTTTCAAGCTTTTTTTTGTGTCCCCTTGTGTAGGGTGTTTTTTAGTGACGGAGTGCAGGATACCTTCCTCCCGCACTTTGGACCTACGTTAGCCCGACTGTCTGCTGTCTCGCTCTGAGCTCAGGGTTTGGCTTTTTGTCGTGAATAAAGCTGGGTGTCAGTGGAACGCCTTCCAACTGAACAAAAGAAATTAATGGAAAAATAAATAAATAAAGAAATAACTTAGGAAAAATGAGAATAATGATTTTTGAGAATTTTACTTAAAATTTAAATATAATAAAAAAAAATGGCCTTCAGTTCTTTGAGTTGGGCAGGAGTAGGTATGGCCCTGGATAGTTCCTCTGATGTTATTTATGTAGGTTATCCTGAGCAGATGGTAATAATCCGATGTTCTGGAATCTCCTACCACTTGGATGGAGCACAAGTAGAATAGGTAAGGGCCGGTAGTAGTAGAATAATGTTAATAAGTATTATTAACACATGTCTTGCTCCTTTATCTGGCGTCTATCCTGGAAGACCACGCCAGGAACAGAGCTGGTAAATAAGAAAATAAACTGGTTACCTGGAGTTTACCTGGAGAGAGTTCCGGGGGTCAACGCCCCCGCGGCCCGGTCTGTGACCAGGCCTCCTGGTGGATCAGAGCCTGATCAACCAGGCTGTTACTGCTGGCTGCACGCAAACCAACGTACGAGCCACAGCCCGGCTGGTCAGGTACCGACTTTAGGTGCTTGTCCAGTGCCAGCTTGAAGACTGCCAGGGGTCTATTGGTAATCCCCCTTATGTATGCTGGGAGGCAGTTGAACAGTCTCGGGCCCCTGACACTTATTGTATTGTCTCTTAACGTGCTAGTGACACCCCTGCTTTTCATTGGGGGATGTTGCATCGTCTGCCAAGTCTTTTGCTTTCGTAGTGAGTGATTTTCGTGTGCAAGTTCGGTACTAGTCCCTCTAGGATTTTCCAGGTGTATATAATCATGTATCTCTCCCGCCTGCGTTCCAGGGAGTACAGGTTCAGGAACTTCAAGCGCTCCCAGTAATTGAGGTGTTTTATCTCCGTTATGCGCGCCGTGAAGGTTCTCTGTACATTTTCTAGGTCAGCAATTTCACCTGCCTTGAAAGGTGCTGTTAGTGTGCAGCAATATTCCAGCCTAGATAGAACAAGCGACCTGAAGAGTGTCATCATGGGCTTGACATCCCTAGTTTTGAAGGTTCTCATTATCCATCTAGCAGATGCGATTGATACAATGTTATGGTCCTTGAAGGTGAGATCCTCTGACATGATCACTCATAGGCCTTTGACGTTAGTTTTTCGCTCTATTGTATGTTTGGAATTTGTTTTATACCCTGAAGTTCTAATTTCCTCATGTTTACCATATCGGAGTAAATCAAATTTCTCATCGTTGAACTTCATATTGTTATCTGCAGCCCATTGAAAGATTTGGTTGATGTCTGCCTGGAGCCTTGCTGTGTGTTCAATGGAAGACATTGTCATGCAGATTCGGGTGTCATCTGCAAAGGAAGACACGGCACTGTGGCTTATATCCCTGTCTGTGTCTGATATGAGGGTGAGGAACAAGATGGGAGCGAGTACTGTGCCTTGCAGAACAGAGCTTTTCACTGTAGCTGCCTCAGACTTTACTCTGTTGACTACTACTCTTTGCGTTCTGTTTGTGAAGAAATTATAGATCCATCTACCAACTTTTCCTGTTATTCATTTAGGACGCAGTTTGTGTGCTATTACGCCATAGTCACACTTGCCGAAAGCTTTTGCAAAATCTGTGTATATTACAATTGCATTCTTTTTGTCTTCGAGTGCATCCAGGACCTTATTGTAGTGATCCAATAGTTGGGACAGACTGCAGCAACCTGCTCTAAACCCATGCTGCCCTGGGTTGTGTAACTGATGGGTTTCTAGATGGGTGGTGATCTTGCTTCTTAGGACCCTTTCAAAGATTTTTATGATATGGGATGTTAGTGCTATCGGACTGTAGATCTTTGCTGTTGCTTTACTGCCCTTTTTGTGGAGTGGGGCTATGTCTGTTGTTTTTAGTAACTGTGGGATGACCCCCGTGTCCATGCTCCCTCTCCATAGGATGGGAAAGCTCGTGATAGGGGCTTCTTGCAGTTCTTGATGAACACGGAGTTCCATGAGTCTGGCCCTGGGGCAGAGTGCATGGGCATGTCATTTATCGCCTGTTCGAAGTCATTTGGCATCAGGATAACATCAAATAGGCTTGTGTTAACCAAATTCTGTGGATCTTCGACTCTCAGTCTGGTTAGCAGCTTGCTAAAAACTGAGTCATATTGGGACTTGAGTAGCTCACTCATTTCCTTGCTGTCATCTGTGTAGGACCCATCTTGTTTAAGTAGCTGCCCAATACTGGATGTTGTTCTCGACTTTGATTTGGCATAAGAAAAGAAATACTTTGGGATTCTTTCGATTTCATTTATGGCTTTTAGTTCTTCCCGCGATTCCTGACTACTATAAGATTCCTTTGGCTATAGTTCGACGTTTGCTATTTCTCTGACCAGTGTCTCCCTAAGCATTGCAGATATATTGGCCTTTTTTAGCTACTCTGTTATTCTTTTCCGACGCCTGTAAAGGGAGCTCCTGTCTCTTTCTATTTTACATCTACTCCTTCTTTTTCTTAGAGGAATAAGCCTTGTGCATACATCGAGTGCCACCGAGTTAATCTGTTCTAGCATGGATTACCGCACTTAGGCAAACTCAGGCATTTAGCAAACTAGGCATTTGCCCCCCCGCGCATTTGGGGGCCCCGCGGTCCAAGGGGTTCAGGGGCTCATCCAAGACTGCGCACATGGTGCAAGTGCAAAGGGGTCCCTACCTAAAAAGTTCAAGTGTTTGGAGAGTAAAATTGATTTTTAAAAATTAATCAAAACAAAAATAATGAAATAAAATAAAATAAAAATAAATAAACCTAACCATAGATGGCAACACTCAACACGCCTTTGTTTACATCAGAACAGCTGTGTTTTCCCGCTAATGGGTGAGTATGGGAGATTCCTCTCCAATTTTCTGTAGTAATTACACGTTATCTAGACTTGTACTGTGACAAATTAACTGAAGTGTTGTTGATAGACATTGATGTGTATGGATAAATGTTTGTTTTCGCCTCTAAATGTTAAGGGAGGTACCTGATAGGGTTACTTGACCAGTAAAGACGCATGGACCAGTAAAGACGCATTTTTGGTAAAAATACTATAAAGAAAAACCTAAAAATGCAAACTGACTTCCGTTTGTAGGTTTTAAAAGCACTTTGTCCTGTCTTTAAGTCTTTATCATTTCAATAACAGATCTCAATTGATTGATGTTCTACATCACTTCCGTCGCAAATGCTTAGTTTTCAAGTTGCGACGGAAGTGATGTAGAACATCAATTAATTTACTACATATTTCCCCAGAAACACATAAGCCACATCAGAAAATCGTTGGTTGGGTGAAACTGAAAATTGTCCCTGCATTCTTTAATTCTCATGTCCTTATCTATGGTGGTAGGCCATATATCATGCAAAACATAATGATTAGTTTAGTTATGAAAATGGTAATATAAATACCATTGTGCATTGTTCTTGGACTCAATATGATTTCTGTTTAAGTAAATTGGAGATCAAGGAGGATGAATTAGTAAAATATTCGTAGCCCAAATCACTAACCTAATCTATGGTAAAAGTTCTGTATATGACTCCTTTCTGGTAACGTTTTGAATTTTTAGATGCGCAGCCAGAGGAAAGGGGGCTACAAGGGCCATATCCCCCCAATTGACAGAAAAAAAAATTAATAATAATTAAAAAATTAATAATAATTGATAATGAAAAATTTGTATTTGCATGATTACAGACAGTGATACATCCTCATTATGGCATCTCGTGAACGTGATGTTGGACGTTCTTATGCGAGTGGGTCACAGAAAAGAAAGAAGAAAATTCAAGAAGAAGAACAGAAAAAGAAAGATGTAGGAAGCTGCAGAAAGATCACAGACATGCTCACGAAAACAGTTTCTGATGTTACCAGTACAGTTGAATCTGCAGATACGTCAGATCATACAGGAAGCCCTCCCTCCATTATTTCTCAGCCAGCATCTACTTCTTTTGTGTCTCCTCTCAATGTCTCAACGGACATTTCATCCACAGGATTTGTCTTAAAAGATCCTGCCTCATGGCCAAATGTAATCCCAGATTCTCTACGTAATGCTTTCATTGCAGAAAACTTCAGTCAAACTCTGAACATTGACTTTAGGAAATCAGCAAGGATTTATGATGATGGAAGTCGTCGTTGTTTAAAGTCATCTATGTTTTATAGGAAGCTTGCAAATTCAGAAACTGTGAAAAGATCATGGATGGTATACTCTGAAAGCTCAGGAAAAGTGTACTGTTCAGCATGCAAGCTATTTTCTACCAAAGAAAATACCTTCACACAGGGGTTCAATGACTGGAAAAATTCCAAGCGTTTCGAGGAACATGAAAACAGCACCACTCACAGGAGCTGCATTTTAGCCAGTGTATTTCGTGCACAGAAAAAAGGCTTATTGGATTCTCATTTGGAAAATCAAACTGAAAAAGAGCGCACTTATTGGAGAAAAGTTCTAGAAAGAGTTGTTGCTGTTGTAAAATTCTTAGCTCTAAGAGGACTTGCTTTCCGTGGAGAAAATGAGGTTTTTGGTTCGGAAAACAATGGCAATTTCCTAGGGATCATAGAACTGTTAGCACAATTCGATCCATTCTTAGCAAATCATGTGTCACGCCTTGGGAATGCAGGAAGAGGCACTGTATCTTACATGTCATCTACTATATGCAATGAATTTATTGAACTGATGACTAAGAAGGTCCTCAATAACATCATAGCAGCTGTGAAAACTGCAAAATACTTTGCAATAAGTGTAGATTCAACACCAGATATTTCACATACAGATCAATTGACATTCATTGTTCGCTTTGTCGACTCCAGTGGTAAGCCTGTAGAGCGCTTTATAAAATTCATTCCTCTTTCAGGCCATGATGGAGAAACAATGATGAATGTAGTACTGGATACTCTGCTTGAACATGATCTCTCTATTATGGATTGCCGTGGCCAGAGCTACGACAATGCAAGTAACATGTCGGGTAAATATAATGGATTGCAAGCCCGTATCAAGCAAATCAACCCACTTGCTGAATATGTGCCCTGCTCAGCACATTCTCTTAATCTTGTTGGGTCATGTGCTGCGGAGTGTTGTGTCGCTGCAGTTTCATTTTTTGGACTTTTACAAGCACTCTTTAATTTTTTCTCTGCTTCAACGCATCGGTGGAGTATACTCAAGTCAACCATTCATGGAGATGTCATCAAATCATTATCAACAACAAGGTGGTCAGCGCAGCATGATGCAACACATGCTTTGAAAGACAGCTTTGCTGAAATACGTTCTGCTTTGATCCAAATAGCAGAGGATGAAGACCAGACAGCAACTACAAGAAGCGAAGCAGCCAGCTTAGCATCAAAATTGGAAGATTTTGAATTGGCCTTACTCTGTGTGCTTTGGGACTGTATACTGGAACGGTTAAATGCCACGAACAAGACACTTCAGAAAATTGAAATTGAAATGGCTACTTGTGCTAACCTCTATGCAGGCTTAGTGGAATTTGTAAGCTCACTTCGCAATGATGAAGCTTTTGAAATGTTTGAAGAGAAAGCTAAACTGCTGGTGAAAGACTACAGTTACCGGGCTGATCATCAGCGGTCAAGGAAGAGGAAACGCAATTTTGAAGAGCCAGACAATGAAATTGTGTTGCTACCAAGGCAGAAATGTAAGACAGCTACATACTTCGTCATTCTGGATTCACTGATTACAGAATTGGTGAAAAGAAAAGAAATCTACCAGAATCTCAATGACAAGTTTGGATTTCTGTTCAAAATTACTACTATGTCAGATGCAGAATTGAGAGAAGCTGCATTAAAGTTGCAACAACACCTTTCAGCAGATGTTCAGGACACATTTGTTGAAGAAATAGTTAATTTTTCTGGGTATATGAATCAGATTAAAGCTCCACCTGAAAAATGTGCGCCCTCAGCTGCTTTGAAACATTTAAGAAATGCAGGTATCTCAGAAACCTTCCCTAATGTTGACATAGTGTATCGCCTTTACCTAACACTTCCAGCTACTAACTGTGAAGGAGAACGTTCATTTTCTGTTTTGAAAAGAGTGAAAAACCAGCTCCGTTCAACAATGAGCCAAGACAAATTGTGTAACCTAGCCTTGTTGACCATTGAGTCTGATCTAACAAGAAATATTGATTTTCAGAATATAATTGATGATTTTGCCAATATGAAATCCAGAAAAAAGTTTATTTAAGAAGTGCCTGTGAATATAAACAATTCTTTACTTTCTTGAGTTTATATGATTTGATAGTCTTATGCATGATGCAATGATAACAATAATGGTCAGTGATTTATAAAGGGAATAATAGTGCTGTAGTGGTTATGCTGAATATAATAGGTACATGATGTCACTACTTTAATAGCCTAATCTAGTAATACTATGCTGTCTTGAGTTTATTCTCTTTAGTGTGTGTACTCACCTAGTTTGTACTCACCTATTTGTGGTTGCAGGGGTCGAGTCCGAGCTCCTGGCCCCGCCTCTTCACTGATCGCTACTAGGTCTCTCTCCCTGCTCCATGAGCTTTATCATACCTCTCTTAAAACTATGTATGGTTCCTGCCTCCACTACATCACTTTCTAGGCTATTCCACTTACTGACTACTCTATGACTAAAGAAATACTTCCTAACATCTCTTTGACTCATCTGAGTCTTCAACTTCCAATTGTGACCCATTGTTTCCGTGTCCCATCTCTGGAAAATCCTGTCTTTGTCCACCTTGTCAATTCCTCGCAGCATTTTGTATGTCGTTATTATGTCTTCCCTAACCCTCCTGTCCTCCAACGTCGTCAGGCCGATTTCCCTTAACCTTTCCTCGTAGGACATTCCCCTTAGCTCTGGAACTAGCCTTGTTGCAAACGTTTGCACTTTCTCTAGTTTCTTGACGTGCTTGATCAAGGTGTGGGTTCCAAACTGGTGCTGCATACTCCAGTATGGGCCTAACGTACACGGTGTACAGTGTCTTGAACGATTCCTTATTAAGGTATCGGAATGCTGTTCTCAGGTTTGCCAGGCGCCCATATGCTGCAGCAGTTATTTGGTTGATGTGTGCTTCAGGAGATGTGCTCGGTGTTATACTCACCCCAAGATCTTTTTCCTTGAGTGAGGTTTGTAGTCTTTGGCCACCTAGCCTATACTCTGTCTGCGGTCTTCTTTGCCCTTCCCCAATCTTCATGACTTTGCATTTGGCAGGGATTGAAATTCGAGAAGCCAGTTGCTGGACCAGGTGTCCAGCCTGTCCAGGTCTCTTTGTAGTCCTGCCTGGTCCTCATCGATTTAATTCTTCTCATCAACTTCACGTCATCTGCAAACAGGGACACTTCAGAGTCTATTCCTTCCGTCATGTCGTTCACATATACCAAAAACAGCACTGGTCCTAGGACTGACCCCTGTGGGACCCCGCTCGTCACAGGTGCCCACTGTGATACCTCGCCACGTACCATGACTCGTTGTTGCCTCCCTGTCAGGTATTCTCTGATCCATTGCAGTGCCCTTCCTGTTATATGCTTGATCCTCCAGCTTTTGCACTAATCTCTTGTGAGGAACTGTGTCAAAGGCCTTCTTGCAGTCCAAGAAAATGCAATCAACCCACCCCTCTCTCTCTTGTCTTACTTCTGTTACCATGTCATAAAACTCCAGTAGGTTTGTGACACAGGATTTGCCTTCCCTGAAACCATGCTGGTTGCATTTATACTCTTGTTCCTTTCCAGGTGTTCCACCACTCTCCTCCTGATAATCTTCTCCATGATTTTGCATACTATACATGTCAGTGACACTGGTCTGTAGTTTAGTGCTGTCTGTGTGTGTGTGTGTGTGTGTGTGTGTGTGTGTGTGTGTGTGTGTGTGTGTGTGTGTGTGTGTGTGTGTGTGTGTGTGTGTGTGTGTGTGTGTGTGTGTGTGTGTGTGTGTGTGTGTGTGTGTGTGTGTGTGTGTGTGTGTGTGTGTGTGTGTACTCACCTATTTGTACTCACCTATTTGTGGTTGCAGGGGTCGAGTCACAGCTCCTGGCCCCGCCTCTTCGCTGATTGCTACTAGGTCCTCTCTCTCCCTGCCCCATGAGCTCTATCATACCTCGCCTTAAAACTATGTATGGTTCCTGCCTCCACCACATCACTTTCTAGGCTATTCCATGGCCTGACTACTCTATGACTGAAGAAATACTTCCTAACATCCCTTTGATTCATCTGAGTCTTCAACTTCCAATTGTGACCTCTTGTGTCTGTGTCCCATCTCTGGAACATCCCGTCTTTGTCCACCTCGTCTATTCCGCGCAGTATTTTATATGTCGTTATCATGTCTCCCCTGACCCTCCTGGCCTCCAGTGTCGTCAGGCCGATTTCCCTCAACCTTTCTTCATAGGACAATCCCCGTAGCTCTGGGACTAGTCTTGTTGCAAACCTTTGCACTTTCTCTAATTTCTTGACGTGCTTGACTAGGTGTGGATTCCAAACTGGTGCTGCATACTCCAGTATGGGCCTGACGTAGATGGTGTACAGAGTCTTAAACGAATCCTTACTGAGGTATCGGAACGCTATCCGTAGGTTTGCCAGGCGCCCGTATGCTGCAGCAGTTATCTGATTGATGTGCGCCTCAGGAGATATGCTCGGTGTTATACTCACCCCCAGATCTTTTTCCTTGAGTGAGGTTTGCAGTCTTTGGCCATCTAAACTATATTGTGTCTGCGGTCTTCTTTGCCCTTCCCCAATCTTCATGACTTTGCATTTGGCAGGGTTAAATTCAAGGAGCCAGTTGCTGGACCAGGCTTGTAGCCTGTCCAGATCTCTTTGTAGTCCTGCCTGATCCTCGTCCGATTCGATTCTTCTCATTAACTTCACATCGTCTGCAAACAAGGACACTTCTGAGTCTATCCCTTCCGTTATGTCGTTCACGTATACCAAGAACAGCACAGGTCCTAGGACTGACCCCTGTGGAACCCCGCTTGTCACAGGCGCCCACTCTGACACCTCGTCGCGTACCATGACTCGTTGTTGCCTCCCTGTCAGATATTCTCTGATCCATTGCAGTGCCTTTCCTGTTATGTGTGCCTGGTCCTCTAGCTTTTGCAGTAACCTCTTGTGAGGAACTGTGTCGAAAGCCTTCTTGCAGTCCAAAAATACGCAGTCGATCCACCCCTCTCTCTCTTGTCTTACTTCTGTCACCTTGTCATAAAACTCTAGTAGGTTTGTGACACAGGATTTTCCTTCCCTGAAACCGTGCTGGTTGTCAATTATACACTTGTTTCTTTCCAGGTGCCCCACCACTCTCCTCCTGATGATCTTCTCCATGACCTTGCATACTATACACGTTAGTGATACAGGTCTGTAGTTTAGTGCCTCATGTCTGTCTCCCTTTTTAAAAATTGGGACTACATTTGCCATTTTCCATACCTCAGGGAGTTGCCCAGTTTCAAATGATGTGTTGAAGATCTTTGTTAATGGCTCACACAATATCTCTGCTCCCTCTTTAAGGACCCATGGAGAGATGTTGTCTGGTCCCACCGCCTTTGAGGTGTCAAGTTCGCATAGCAGCTTCTTCACCTCCTCCTTGGTTATATGTACCTCATCCAGCACTTGCTGGTGTGCCCCCCTGTTCTGATTTCTTGGAGTCCTACTGGTTTCCACTGTAAATACCTCTTTAAATCTTGTGTTGAGCTCCTGACATACCTCTCGGTCGTTTCTTGTGAATTCCCCATCACCCTTCCTCAGTCTGATTACCTGGTCCTTGACTGTTGTTTTCCTCCTGATGTGGCTGTACAACAGCTTCGGGTCAGTCTTTACTTTTGATGCTATGTCATTTTCATATTGTCTCTGAGCCTCCCTTCTTATCTGTGCATATTCGTTTCTGGCTCTTCGGCTGATTTCTTTATTTTCCTGAGTTCTCTGTCTTCTGTACCTTTTCCATTCTCTAGTACACCTAGTTTTTGCCTCCCTACACCTTTGGGTGAACCAAGGACTCGTTCTGTTCTTCCCATTATTTCTGTTTCCCTTGGGAACAAACCTCTCCTCTGCCTCCTTGCATTTTGTTGCTACATAGTCCATCATTTCTTGTACTGGTTTTCCTGTCAGTTCCCTCTCCCACTGAATGTCTTGAAGGAAGTTCCTCATGCCTGAGTAGTTCCCCCTTTTGTAGTTTGGTTTTTCCCAGCCTATTCCTGCTACTCTCTCCACTTGGAGCTCAACTATGTAGTCGAAGCACAGAACCACATGATCACTAGCTCCCAGGGGCCTTTCATACATGATACCCTCGATGTCCGAACTACTCATGGTGAATACAAGGTCCAACCTTGCTGGTTCATCCTCTCCTCTCTCTCTGGTAGTGTCTCTAACATGTTGATGCATGAGGTTCTCCAGTACCACATCCATCATCTTGGCTCTCCATGTTTCGGGACCCCCATGGGGCTCCAGGTTTTCCCAGTCAATCTCCTTGTGATTGAAATCACCCATAACTAGTAACTTTGCTCCCCCCATGTGTGCTCTCCTGGCCACCTCGGCTAGTGTGTTGATCATTGCTCTGTTGCTCTCATCGTATTCTTCTCTTGGCCTCCTGCAGTTCTGTGGTGGGTTGTACATTACTGCAATTATCACCTTATGTCCCTCAGACTGGATTGTTCCTACTAAGTAGTCCCTTTCGCCCATGCCATCCATTCCTTCCATTTTCTCAAAACCCCACTGGTTTTTAATGAGCAGTGCAACTCCTCCTCCCCCTCTCCTCCCTCTGTCTTTCCTGAAGATTTGATATCCGGATGGAAAGATTGAATCTGTTATTATTCTGGTGAGTTTTGTTTCTGTGAGTGCTATTATGTCTGGGGATGTCTCTTTGATTCTTTCGTGCCACTCCTCATACTTGTTTGTTATTCCATCTGCATTTGTATACCACACCTTCAACTTCTTTTCTAAGACTGTGGTCTGGGAAGTATATTGGGGTTGGGGAAGTGGGAGACCTGGTAAGGAACTATGGGTTGTTGCTGTGGGGGTGAAGTTTGTAATGTAGTGGGTGGGGGCATTGGATGTGGCATGGGTGTTTTGATTTAGAGTGTTTGGTTGCACTGGGGTTGACCTGGTTGGGAGGCTTCTATAGAAAGTTGTGAGGGAGGCTGTATTAGATCTTCTTCCTGGGTCTGGGATCTCCTGTCTGTCTTCTCCATCCCCTCTCTTTCCTCCTTTCGCCTTTGTACCATCTCTCTCAGTTTCTTCCTTTCTTCTTGTGTTCTGTCGCGGTCGAGATACACCCTCCTGTATGCCGTCATGTCCCTTAATCGTGCTTTCTCCTGCAGGATCCTGGTCCGAGTCGCTTCTGCCTTGAAGGTCACTCTCACTGGCCGGGTTCTTTTTTTTACAAACCCCCCTATTCTCCGAAAATTTTCCAGCTGGGTCATATCGTCTTCTCCTATTGCTTTCATGATGCTTTCAATTGCTTTTTTTTCCCCTTGTTTTCTTGCTTCATATGTTTCCCCTTCGACTTCCTGGAGCCCATACACAAAGACTGACCTCACCCTTTCATTCTCCCACTGCATATCCCTGTGTATCCCCTCATTTAATTTGGTTTCCTCCACTGCAGCTTTCCTTTCATCAGTTTCACTGGCTAATGTACTTGGGCTCAGTGGCCTGTCATTTTCCCTTCTCGGCTTTCCTTGGGCTCTGTTGTTGTCTGTTAGGGCCTCCACATAAAGCTTAGCTCTTTCATTTGCTACAGTCTCCTCTGATAGAGCATCTCCATGCAGTTGTGCCCCTTCTTTCCCTACAGTCCCCTTATTTGTGGCTGAGGTAGCAGTCTCTGTTGTCAATCCCAAAATGTTCTTTAGTTCTTTAGGCTGTTTCAGATTTTTCAATTCCTCTTCTAAACTCTGTATCCTAGCTTCTGCTGCTTTGACATGCACCTCCCACTTCCTGCTTTCCATATCTATCCTCTCTTCCATTCTCATGCTAAGTTCTTCTAGTTTCTTTTCCCATTCATGATCCCTTTTTATGAGCTCTGCTGCCCAATCTTCCTTTGCATTTTCCTCCTCCTGTCCCTTGGTTTTTCTTGTTGCTCTCTGGCAACCCATTTTTGTTTTATCCTGATTGCCTCAGAGTGGGAAACCTATGTAGTTCTGTATGTTAGGTTAGTAGTGTGTGTGTCAGAGTGTGGGGGGGGGGGAAGTAGTGGAGGAACTGTGGCTATGGGGGAGCTGAGTGGGGCGGGGTGGGGAGGGTTTGGGGTGAACGGGGGAGGGGAGGGTGATCGAGGGAGGGGAGGGATCAGGGGAAGTAGTGAGATGTCGGTGGTGAGGGGGGAGTGTGTGTGTGTCTGGATATGTGTGTGTGTGTGTGTGTGTGTGTGTGTGTGTGTGTGTGTGTGTGTGTGTGTGTGTGTGTGTGTGTGTGTGTGTGTGTGTGTGTGTGTGTGTGAGTGTGTAATTTTGTGTGTAATTGTGTGTGGAATTATGTGTGGGTTTATTATGTACTGAAAGGTAGGTGGCTTGTGCGTTTAAGGTAAGTCTCAGTGGTCCTTGGCTGCCCACACCTTCTTGTGACCTGACCCCCAACCTCCTGGGACTTACCGCACTTACAGTGTGTGTGTGTGTGTGTGTGTGTGTGTGTGTGTGTGTGTGTGTGTGTGTGTGTGTGTGTGTGTGTGTGTGTGTGTGTGTGTGTGTGTGTGTGTGTGTGTGTGTGTGTGTGTGTGTGTGTGTGTGTGTGTGTGTGTGTGTGTGTGTGTGTGTTTGTGTGTGTGTGTGTGTGTGTGTGTGTGTGTGTGTGTGTGTGTGTGTGTGTGTGTGTGTGTGTGTGTGTATGTGTGTGTGTGTGTGTGTGTGTGTATGTGTGTGTGTGTGTGTGTGTGTGTGTGTGTGTGTGTGTGTGTGTGTGTGTGTGTGTGTGTGTGTGTGTGTGTGTGTGTGTGTGTGTAGTTATGTGTCGAATTATGTGTGGGTTTATTATGTGTCTGAAAAGTAGGTGGCTTGTGCTTGGAGTGTAATGTAGATTCTCAGTTGTCGCTTGTGTCCACAACCTCTTGTGACCTGACTCCCACCCTTGCAGTGTTGCCTATATCACCTGCTTATAGTGAGTTAATCGCCTTGTTCAATGGATTACCATTTGCTAAACCTTATTGAATACTTGAGTGCCTATTCTTTATCGTGCTATGAGAGTTAGACCATTCACATTCAGCTTGGCGGTTAATTGGAACCTGGACCCCACACCCAAACAACCACTCATAGGTGATACAGTACTTGTAGTGCAGCTGTAGCAGTGTAGATTGTCCAGGTCGATGTGACGTCCTGGCGTAGATCCAGCTCGATGTACGTCCTGGCGTAGATCCACCTCAATTTCTTCTCGTTAATAATGTACCCTATTCACTGTATTTCTTTCACTGGTCACACTATTGTTTCACTTTATTAAAATCTTGGGTGACACTTGGCAACGCCGCCTTCACACTAGCCTGCGCCACAACGCTTTTATTTTCCAGATCACTTTCAAAATTGTGGCTCTCCCCACACTTGTGTGGCTCAGGCAATTAAAAAAAAAACACTTCTAGGATTGTTGACTACCCTGACACACTTAGCAACCCTTGCAGAACACTTAGTAGCCCTCAAAAACACTTAAATCCCCGGAGCACCGACGGCGTGACTAGCCCGCTCGCTGTCCCTACTGTGTGTGTGTGTGTGTGTGTGTGTGTGTGTGTGTGTGTGTGTGTGTGTGTGTGTGTGTGTGTGTGTGTGTGTACTCACCTAGTTGTACTCACCTAGTTGAGGTTGCAGGGGTCGAGTCCGAGCTCCTGGCCCCGCCTCTTCACAGATCGCTACTAGGTCACTCTCACCGAGACGAGAGCTTTATCATACCTCTGCTTAAAGCTATGTATGGATCCTGCCTCCACTACATCGCTTCCCAAACTATTCCACTTACTGACTACTCTGTGGCTGAAGAAATACTTCCTAACATCCCTGTGATTCATCTGTGTCTTCAACTTCCAACTGTGTCCCCTTGTTACTGTGTCCCATCTCTGGAACATCCTGTCTTTGTCCACCTTGTCAATTCCTCTCAGTATTTTGTATGTCGTTATCATGTCCCCCCTATCTCTCCTGTCCTCCAGTGTCGTCAGGTTGATTTCCCTTAACCTCTCCTCGTAGGACATACCTCTTAGCTCTGGGACTAGTCTTGTTGCAAACCTTTGCACTTTCTCTAGTTTCTTTACGTGCTTGGCTAGGTGTGGGTTCCAAACTGGTGCTGCATACTCCAATATGGGCCTAACGTACACGGTGTACAGGGTCCTGAACGATTCCTTATTAAGATGTCGGAATGCTGTTCTGAGGTTTGCTAGGCGCCCATATGCTGCAGCAGTTATTTGATTGATGTGCGCTTCAGGAGATGTGCCTGGTGTTATACTCACCCCAAGATCTTTTTCCTTGAGTGAGGTTTGTAGTCTCTGGCCCCCTAGACTGTACTCCGTCTGCGGTCTTCTTTGGTGTGTGTGTGTGTGTGTGTGTGTGTGTGTGTACTCACCTATTTGTACTCACCTATTTGTGGTTGCAGGGGTCGAGTCACAGCTCCTGGCCCCGCCTCTTCGCTGATTGCTACTAGGTCCTCTCTCTCCCTGCCCCATGAGCTCTATCATACCTCGCCTTAAAACTATGTATGGTTCCTGCCTCCACTACATCACTTTCTAGGCTATTCCATGGCCTGACTACTCTATGACTGAAGAAATACTTCCTAACATCCCTTTGATTCATCTGAGTCTTCAACTTCCAATTGTGACCTCTTGTGTCTGTGTCCCATCTCTGGAACATCCCGTCTTTGTCCACCTCGTCTATTCCGCGCAGTATTTTATATGTCGTTATCATGTCTCCCCTGACCCTCCTGTCCTCCAGTGTCGTCAGGCCGATTTCCCTCAACCTTTCTTCATAGGACAATCCCCGTAGCTCTGGGACTAGTCTTGTTGCAAACCTTTGCACTTTCTCTAATTTCTTGACGTGCTTGACTAGGTGTGGATTCCAAACTGGTGCTGCATACTCCAGTATGGGCCTGACGTAGATGGTGTACAGAGTCTTAAACGAATCCTTACTGAGGTATCGGAACGCTATCCGTAGGTTTGCCAGGCGCCCGTATGCTGCAGCAGTTATCTGATTGATGTGCGCCTCAGGAGATGTGCTCGGTGTTATACTCACCCCAAGATTTACCTGGAGAGAGTTCCGGGGGTCAACGCCCCCGCGGCCCGGTCTGCAAACAAGACCAGGCCTCCTGGTGGATCAGAGCCTGATCAACCAGGCTGTTGCTGCTGGCTGCACGCAAACCAACATACGAGCCACAGCCCGGCTGATCAGGAACTGACTTTAGGTGCTTGTCCAGTGCCAGCTTGAAGACTGCCAGGGGTCTGTTGGTAATCCCCCTTATGTGTGCTGGGAGGCAGTTGAACAGTCTCGGGCCCCTGACACTTATTGTATGGTCTCTTAACGTGCTAGTGACACCCCTGCTTTTCATTGGGGGGATGGTGCATCGTCTGCCAAGTCTTTTGCTTTCGTAGTGGGTGATTTTCGTGTGCAAGTTCGGTACTAGTCCCTCTAGGATTTTCCAGGTGTATATAATCATGTATCTCTCCCTCCTGCGTTCCAGGGAATACAGGTTTAGGAACCTCAAGCGCTCCCAATAATTGAGGTGTTTTATCTCCGTTATGCGCGCCGTGAAAGTTCTCTGTACATTTTCTAGGTCGGCAATTTCACCTGCCTTGAAAGGTGCTGTTAGTGTGCAGCAATATTCCAGCCTAGATAGAACAAGTGACCTGAAGAGTGTCATCATGGGCTTGGCCTCCCTAGTTTTGAAGGTTCTCATTATCCATCCTGTCATTTTTCTAGCAGATGCGATTGATACAATGTTATGGTCCTTGAAGGTGAGATCCTCCGACATGATCACTCCCAGGTCTTTGACGTTGGTGTTTCGCTCTATTTTGTGGCCAGAATTTGTTTTGTACTCTGATGAAGATTTAATTTCCTCATGTTTACCATATCTGAGTAATTGAAATTTCTCATCGTTGAACTTCATATTGTTTTCTGCAGCCCACTGAAAGATTTGGTTGATGTCTGCCTGGAGCTTTGCAGTGTCTGCAATGGAAGACACTGTCATGCAGATTCGGGTGTCATCTGCAAAGGAAGACACGGTGCTGTGGCTGACATCCTTGTCTATGTCGGATATAAGGATGAGGAACAAGATGGGAGCGAGTACTGTGCCTTGTGGAACAGAGCTTTTCACCGTAGCTGCCTCGGACTTTACTCTGTTGACGACTACTCTCTGTGTTCTGTTAGTGAGGAAATTATAGATCCATCGACCGACTTTTCCTGTTATTCCTTTAGCACGCATTTTGTGCGCTATTACGCCATGGTCACACTTGTCGAAGGCTTTTGCAAAGTCTGTATATATTACATCTGCATTCTTTTTGTCTTCTAGTGCATTTAGGACCTTGTCGTAGTGGTCCAATAGTTGAGACAGACAGGAGCGACCTGTTCTAAACCCATGTTGCCCTGGGTTGTGTAACTGATGGGTTTCTAGATGCGTGGTGATCTTGCTTCTTAGGACCCTTTCAAAGATTTTTATGATATGGGATGTTAGTGCTATTGGTCTGTAGTTCTTTGCTGTTGCTTTACTGCCCCCTTTGTGGAGTGGGGCTATGTCTGTTGTTTTTAGTAACTGTGGGACGACCCCCGTGTCCATGCTCCCTCTCCATAGGATGGAAAAGGCTCGTGATAGGGGCTTCTTGCAGTTCTTGATGAACACAGAGTTCCATGAGTCTGGCCCTGGGGCAGAGTGCATGGGCATGTCAT
This sequence comes from Cherax quadricarinatus, assembly GCF_038502225.1. Taxonomy (NCBI): domain Eukaryota; kingdom Metazoa; phylum Arthropoda; class Malacostraca; order Decapoda; family Parastacidae; genus Cherax; species Cherax quadricarinatus. Next base: position 31,786 of record NW_027196178.1, on the reverse strand, counting down.
TTATCGCCTGTTCGAAGTCATTTGGCGTCAGGATAACATCGGATAGGCTTGTGTTAATCAAATTTTGTGGCTCTCTCATAAAAAATTCATTTTGATCTTCGACTCTCAGTCTGGTTAGCGGCTTGCTAAAAACTGAGTCATATTGGGACTTGAGTAGCTCACTCATTTCCTTGTTGTCATCTGTGTAGGACCCATCTTGTTTAAGTAGGGGCCCAATACTGGACGTTGTTCTCGATTTTGATTTGGCATAGGAGAAGAAATACTTTGGGTTTCTTTCGATTTCATTTATGGCTTTTAGTTCTTCCCGCGATTCCTGACTCCTAAAGGATTCTTTTAGCTTAAGTTCGATGCTTGCTATTTCTCTGACCAGTGTCTCCCTACGCATTTCAGATATATTGACCTCTTTTAGCCGCTCTGTTATTCTTTTCCGTCGCCTGTAAAGGGAGCGCCTGTCTCTTTCTGTTTTACATCTACTCCTCCTTTTTCTTAGAGGAATAAGCCTTGTGCATACATCGAGTGCTACCGAGTTAATCTGTTCTAGGCATAAGTTGGGGTCTGTGTTGCTTAGTATATCTTCCCAGCTTATATCGGTTAGGACTTGGTTTACTTGGTCCCACTTTATGTTTTTGTTATTGAAGTTGAATTTGGTGAATGCTCCCTCGTGACTAATCTCATTATGTCGGTCTGGGGCTCCGCGCATACATGACTGAACCTCAATTATGTTGTGATCTGAGTATATTGTTTTTGATATGGTGATATTTCTTATCAGATCATCATTGTTAGTGAAGATGAGGTCTAGTGTATTCTCCAGTCTAGTAGGCTCTATTATTTGCTGGTTTAAATTGAATTTTGTGCAGAGATTTAAAAGCTCGCGTGAGTGTGAGTTTTCATCAGAGCTGCCTCCTGGTGTTATTACTGCAACAATATTATTTGCTATATTCCTCCATTTTAGGTGCCTTAAGTTGAAATCCCCCAGGAGCAAGATGTTGGGTGCAGGAGCTGGAAGGTTTTCCAGACAGTGGTCAATTTTTAACAGCTGTTCCTGGAATTGCTGGGATGTTGCATCCGGAGGCTTGTAGACTATCACAATGACTAGGTTTTGGTTCTCGACCTTTACTGCTAAAACTTCCACTACATCATTTGAGGCATTTAGCAGTTCTGTGCAAACAAGTGACTACCTATTTGTGGTTGCAGGGGTCGATTCATAGCTCCTGGCCCTGCCTCTTCACTGATTGCTACTAGGTCCTCTCTCTCCCTGCTCCATGAGCTTTATCATACCTCGCCTTAAAACTATGTATGGTTCCCGCCTCCACTACGTCACTTTCTAGGCTATTCCACTGACTGACAACTCTATGACTGAAGAAATACTTCCTAACATCCCTTTGATTCATCTGAGTCTTCAACTTCCAATTGTGACCTCTTGTTTCTGTGTCCCATCTCTGGAACATCCCGTCTTTGTCCACCTTGTCTATTCCGCGCAGTATTTTATATGTCGTTATCATGTCTCCCCTGACCCTCCTGTCCTCCAGTGTCGTCAGGCCGATTTCCCTCAACCTTTCTTCGTAGGACAATCCCCGTAGCTCTGGGACTAGTCTTGTTGCAAACCTTTGCACTTTCTCTAATTTCTTGACGTGCTTGACCAGGTGTGGATTCCAAACTGGTGCTGCATACTCCAGTATGGGCCTGACGTAAATGGTATACAGAGTCTTGAACGATTCCTTACTGAGGTATCGGAACGCTATCCGTAGGTTTGCCAGACGCCCGTATGCTGCAGCAGTTATCTGATTGATGTGCGCCTCAGGAGATGTGCTCGGTGTTATACTCACCCCCAGATCTTTTTCCTTGAGTGAGGTTTGCAGTCTTTGGCCATCTAGACTATATTGTGTCTGCGGTCTTCTTTGCCCTTCCCCAATCTTCATGACTTTGCATTTGGCAGGGTTAAACTCAAGGAGCCAGTTGCTGGACCAGGCTTGTAGCCTGTCCAGGTCTCTTTGTAGTCCTGCCTGATCCTCGACCGATTTGATTCTTCTCATTAACTTCACATCATCTGCAAACAAGGACACTTCTGAGTCTATCCCTTCCGTTATGTCATTCACATATACCAAAAACAGCACAGGTCCTAGGACTGACCCCTGTGGAACCCCGCTTGTCACAGGCGCCCACTCTGACACCTCGTCACGTACCATGACTCGTTGTTGCCTCCCTGTCAGGTATTCTCTGATCCATTGCAGTGCCTTTCCTGTTATGTGTGCCTGATCCTCTAGCTTTTGCAGTAACCTCTTGTGAGGAACTGTGTCGAAGGCCTTCTTGCAGTCCAAAAAAATGCAGTCGATCCACCCCTCTCTCTCTTGTCTTACTTCTGTCACCTTGTCATAAAACTCCAGTAGGTTTGTGACACAGGATTTTCCTTCCCTGAAACCATGCTGGTTGTCGATTATACACTTGTTTCTTTCCAGGTGCTCCACCACTCTCCTCCTGATGATCTTCTCCATGACTTTGCATACTATACACGTTAGTGATACAGGTCTGTAGTTTAATGCCTCATGTCTGTCTCCCTTTTTAAAAATTGGGACTACATTTGCCATCTTCCATACCTCAGGGAGTTGCCCAGTTTCAATGGATGTGTTGAAGATCTTTGTTAATGGCACACACAGCATCTCTGCTCCCTCTCTAAGGACCCACGGAGAGATGTTGTCTGGTCCCACCGCCTTTGAGGTGTCAAGTTCACATAGCAGCTTCTTCACCTCCTCCTTGGTTATGTGTACCTCATCCAGCACTTGTTGGTGTACCCCCCTGTTCTGATTTCCTGGAGTCCTACTGGTTTCCACTGTAAATACTTCTTTAAATCTCGTGTTGAGCTCCTCACATACCTCTCGGTCGTTTCTTGTGAACTCCCCATCACCCTTCCTCAGTCTGATTACCTGGTCCTTGACTGTTGTTTTCCTCCTGATGTGGCTATACAACAGCTTCGGGTCAGACTTGACTTTCGATGCTATGTCATTTTCATATTGTCGCTGAGCCTCCCTTCTTATCTGTGCATATTCGTTTCTGGCTCTTCGGCTAATCTCTTTATTTTCCTGAGTTCTCTGTCTTCTGTACCTTTTCCATTCTCTAGTACACCTAGTTTTTGCCTCCCTACACCTTTGGGTGAACCAAGGACACGTTCTGTTCTTCCCATTATTTCTGTTCCCCTTGGGAACAAACCTTTCCTCTGCCTCCTTGCATTTTGTTGTCACATAGTCCATCATTTCTTGTACTGGTTTTCCTGTCAGTTCCCTCTCCCACTGAATGTCTTGCAGGAAGTTCCTCATGCCTGAGTAGTTCCCCCTTTTGTAGTTTGGTTTTTCCCATCCTATTCCTGTTACTCTCTCCACTTGGAGCTCAACTATTTAGTCAAAGCACAGAACCACGTGATCACTAGCTCCTAGGGGCCTTTCATACATATCCTCGATGTCCGAACTACTCAAGGTGAATACAAGGTCCAGTCTTGCTGGATCATCCTCACCTCTCTCTCTGGTGGTGTCTCTAACATGTTGATGCATGAGGTTTTCCAGTACCACATCCATCATCTTGGCTCTCCATGTTTCGGGACCCCCATGGGGCTCCAGGTTTTCCCAGCCAATCTCCTTGTGATTGAAATCACCCATAACTAGTAACTTTGCTCCCCCCATGTTTGCTCTTCTGGCCACCTCGGCTAGTGTGTCAACCATTACCCTGTTGCTCTTATCGTATTCTTCTCTTGGCCTCCTGCAGTTCTGTGGTGGGTTGTACATTACTGCAATTATCACCTGATGTCCCTCATGTCCTACTCAGACTGCAACTCCTCCTCCCCCTCTCCTCCCTCTGTCTTTCCTGAGGATTTGATATCCGGGTGGAAAGATTGCATCTGTTATCATTCTGGTGAGTTTTGTTTCTGTGAGTGCTATTATGTCTGGGGATGTCTCCTTGATTCTTTCATGCCACTCCTCACACTTATTGTGTGTGCTTGTGTGTGTACATGTTTGTATGCTCATGTGCGTGTGTCTGTACTCACCTATTTGTACTCACCTATTTGTGGTTGCAGGGGTCGAGTCCTAGCTCCTGGCCCCGCCTCTTCACTGGTTGCTACTAGGCCCTCTCTCTCCCCGCTCCAATGTCTTAGTGTATGGTTCCTGCCTCCACTACGTCATTTTCTAGGCTATTCCACTGCCTTACAACTCTATGACTGAAGAAATACTTCCTACTCTGTGCGTGTGCTCGTGTGCACATGCTCGTGTGTATGCGTGCTCATGTGGGTGTATGGCCCACATAATATTCGTATGTATAACTCATTACAGTTGTGACCGGGTGTGGATGTGTCAGTGGCTCATTACTTTGTAATTTGTTCATGATTGTAACTGTGGAAAATAATTTCCCAAATTTATGCTGTGTAAATAAACGTGATTAATACGTTACTTTTGTTCTGTTGAGTGCATTTTAAATAAGAGAATCGACAGGGAAGCTCTGCGCCTGCACTGCCGAGCAGGGAAGAGACACCATTGTTTTTTGAATGTGGTACAAGCACGTTAATGTAAGGTGTATAATTTTCGTCACTCTAGGGGTTATATTGGGCTTAAAACCTCTCAAAAAGGAGCCGAAATTGTTGGATGTGCAGTCATGCATAATTTGAGCATTAAGCAGATGGACAAGACAGCTCCAGGAACCTCAGATAAGTCTATTTATGCTGAGATTTTGGCCAGTTTTCTCTATATATGTAGACAGGGAGGTTTTTTGAGTATAATACACAGTAATCTCCAAACAAATTTGTGAGTGTTATGATTATAAATTCTCCTTCTGTTATATAAATGTGTATATGTAATCATTTATTAATTTTAATATACAGTCCACAAATTTATATTAAATTTTACCAGAATTCCTGGTGATATACATTTCATTTGCAATTAATATAAGTCTAGAGTAACTTGTGGAGAGATTATGGCAGGTATCGAAGGGGGACATTTTTTGCGACCTAGGTGTCCCAAAAATTCCTACTTGTCTCTGTAACTTTGATAAATAATAATTGTCTTTGTTGCCATTTACTTGTATGTATGTAATGAGATTCACCCAGGTAAATGTAATTTTCCACAGTAACCATGTATAGGAGTGTAGATGGTTCATTACCTTTGTAACTTGGTCATGATTGTGACCAGATCTATGTGGAGTTCATTACCTTTGTAACTAGTTCAGCTATCAAAACTTTGGAGTCCAGTCCCTGGACCCATTATCTACCTCTGTAATCTTTTGACTACCGCCCACAGGATGGGTATGGGGTGCATAATAAAAATATTAAACTTAATGATTCATCAGTCATGGGTGTTTCATTCACCACTTCCCTAAGAATAATATATGGATCAGCCATTTTCACTGGTACAAGGAAAGAACGAATCCATAATACTCTGCATGCAAAGGGCTTTTGGCATGTTACACTTAACCATTGTATTTCTTTGTACCTATATGTATTATGTCCAAATTAATAATAAATAAATAAATAAATAAATAAATAAATAAATAAATAAATAAATCTATCTTCCTTTATTATTGCGCATCATTATTAATTTTCTCTTGTGCCTTGTTATTTTTATTTTCATTATATTTTCCTTGCCTTTTCCTGCACATTTTGTGTTAATTCATTCACTACTCTTTCCTCAGTGTACTAAATTATCATTCTAATCCTGTGTGTGTCACTGTTTTGTCTTAATTATTTCATATATGCAGTATCTTATCTCATTGATTTTTTTTGCAAACTGTAAGTCCATATCTTGTGTTCCTTAGTACAAGAAAATTTATACAATAATCATACCTCTGAGTGATTCCTTGATGTTTTCTGTGTCACTGCAATGTTGTGTTAAAAATTCCAGTTCTCTATATTGTCACTTTTTTTATTCACATTATTGATATTTCCTTGAACCTATTCACTCTTAGTGTGAATTTTTTTAAATTAAAATTGTTGTTGTTGTTGTTTGAGTTAATCTGTTTGCCTACTTGTGATTATTTTTCCAAACTATATTTTCTGTGTGTGCAATTTTTATTGATAACTTGACTGATTCTACAATTACACTTTGTGCACTTTGTTCTGCAGTGATTATTTTTCTTTCATATTATTATTATTATTATAATCAAGGGGGAAGCACTAAACCCATAGGATTATACAGCACCCTGGGGGGGATGTGGAAGACATTCAGGCTTAATTCGGGGAACTGGAGCACAGATCCAATTCCCTAAATCAAGAGCCCCTCACCAACATCAAGGAACCTTCCATGAGGGGTTTTCTTTCATAAATTTTTATAGTGCTATTTTGTGCTATATTTTTGTTCAGTAATTGTTCATTTTTCAATGAGTGATTTATTATTATTATAATAAAAAAGAAGCGCTAAGCCACAAGGGCTATACAGCTCAATGATTGATAAATTACAATTCAGCGCAATATTCTCAGTTATTACAGTATATTCAATTAGTTGTGTTATAATTGGATATTAATTTTGTGTTGTGCCATCTTTAGAAAATTTGTTGCCAGTCTATTTCTATTTACATACAATTTAGTGATTTGATTTTATAATTTTTGCATTGGATTACAATTTTGTTATTAAATTTCCTTATTGAATTTAGAGTGAAGTTAGTTTAATAAGTTTATTATGCACCCCATACACATCCTGTGGGCGGTAGTCACCACATACCCATCCTGTGGGCGGTAGTCACCACATACCCATCCTGTGGGCGGTAGTCACCACATACCCATCCTGTGGGCGGTAGTCACCACATACCCATCCTGTGGGCGGTAGTCACCCCATACACATCCTGTGGGCGGTAGTCACCACATACCCATCCTGTGGGCGGTAGTCACCACATACCCATCCTGTGGGCGGTAGTCACCACATACCCATCCTGTGGGTGGTAGTCACCACATACCCATCCTGTGGGCGGTAGTCACCACATACCCATCCTGTGGGCGGTAGTCACCCCATACACATCCTGTGGGCGGTAGTCACCCCATACACATCCTGTGGGCGGTAGTCACCACATACCCATCCTGTGGGCGGTAGTCACCACATACCCATCCTGTGGGCGGTAGTCACCACATACCCATCCTGTGGGCGGTAGTCACCACATACCCATCCTGTGGGCGGTAGTCACCACATACCCATCCTGTGGGCGGTAGTCACTACATACCCATCCTGTGGGCGGTAGTCACCACATACCCATCCTGTGGGCGGTAGTCACCACATACCCATCCTGTGGGCGGTAGTCACCACATACCCATCCTGTGGGTGGTAGTCACCACATACCCATCCTGTGGGTGGTAGTCAAAAGATTACAGAGGTACATAATGGGTCCAGGGACAGGACCCCAAAGTTATGATAGCTGAACTAGTTACAAAGGTAATGAACTCCAGGTAGATCTGGTCGGAGGTCGGTTCCAGTTTTTTCGATCCATCGGGAAGGATGTTCACCAGTGCTGAGGAAAGTTTGGAGGGCTTCTGTACAGGGGTTTGAATGAGCTAACCTAAGTATATTGACCACAATGAGGATATTTCTTTCAGTAACACGATCTCTAATGCTCGGAATATTGAGTTCTTTCCGCATATTTAAAATTTTGGCAGTACAAGAGCATCCTAGGATGATCCTCATTGCTACGTTCTGCAGTTTTTCCAGCCCTTCAAGCTTCCAGTCAGACACGAGCGCAAGTAGTGGCGCAGCATAATCAACCAATGATCTAATATAAGCAAGATACATAATTTTCACAATTTTAACATTAGCTCCATACCTGGGGTGAAACCCTGCCACAACTCTAAGTGCTCTCAGCCTTTCTTTGTATTGGCGACAAAGTCTCGTTACAACAGGCCCAAGTAGTGGAACCTCAAAGCCTGGATACCTGTGGCAATATAAACACAAATGCAGTATAATGTGATCCTTTATTGACTACGTTTCGCCCACACAGTGGGCTTTTTCAAGTCACAAACAGAACTACCTGGGGTGGAAGGAACGCGAGTATTTATAGTCCGGCTGAGGTCAGGTGAAGAATGCTGCATCTGATGATGTACCGAGTTGGGTTGTAGAGTCTAAAAACTTGGGTAGCTTGGAAAGGAGACTGGACAAGTTTGTGAGCAGACCTTCTACAGTGTTCTTATGTGGGATAGCGATGAAGAAGTTTCTTGGCAAGTGGTTCAGCTATGTTATAGAAGCCACTATTCTGGTTGAAGTTGTCGGATATAGAAATAAGTGATGATTCCAGGATTCTTCGGTATTGAGTGTTGTCTTCTGTGGCGATAAGTCTTGAGTTTCTGTAGTTTATCAAGTGGTTGTGTGAATTACGGTGTTGTACGCAGGCATTCCTTGTGTCGTCACACAACCACTTGATAAACTACAGAAACTCAAGACTTATCGCCACAGAAGACAACACTCAATACCGAAGAATCCTGGAATCATCACTTATTTCTATATCCGACAACTTCAACCAGAATAGTGGCTTCTATAACATAGCTGAACCACTTGCCAAGAAACTTCTTCATCGCTATCCCACATAAGAACACTGTAGAAGGTCTGCTCACAAACTTGTCCAGTCTCCTTTCCAAGCTACCCAAGTTTTTAGACTCTACAACCCAACTCGGTACATCATCAGATGCAGCATTCTTCACCTGACCTCAGCCGGACTATAAATACTCGCGTTCCTTCCACCCCAGGTAGTTCTGTTTGTGACTTGAAAAAGCCCACTGTGTGGGCGAAACGTAGTCAATAAAGGATCACATTATACTGCATTTGTGTTTATATTGCCATTGTGTCGGTATTTTATACCATTTATTTCCATGATGTTCATCTTGTCAGACACTGCAACACGTGGCATCTTGGTACAGAAAACACCTTGGACAACCTTTTCAAGTGAGAATTGTTGGATCTGAGAGGGACGTGACCTCTCAGTGGCTACATTCTCACTACTAAACAATGGCAATATAAACACAAATGCAGTATAATGTGATCCTTTATTGACTACGTTTCGCCCACACAGTGGGCTTTTTCAAGTCACAAACAGAACTACCTGGGGTGGAAGGAACGCGAGTATTTATAGTCCGGCTGAGGTCAGGTGAAGAATGCTGCATCTGATGATGTACCGAGTGGGGTTATAGAGTCTAAAAACTTGGGTAGCTTGGAAAGGAGATTGGATAAGTTTGTGAGCAGACCTTCTACAGTGTTCTTATGTGGGATAGCGATGAAGAAGTTTCTTGGCAAGTGGTTCAGCTATGTTATAGAAGCCACTATTCTGGTTGAAGTTGTCGGATATAGAAATAAGTGATGATTCCAGGATTCTTCGGTATTGAGTGTTGTCTTCTGTGGCGATAAGTCTTGAGTTTCTGTAGTTTATCAAGTGGTTGTGTGAATTACGGTGTTGTACGCAGGCATTCCTTGTGTCGTCAGACCTGCTTGCGTATTGGTGTTCTGAAATACGTGTTTGGAGGTCCCTTGATGTTTCGCCCACGTATAACTTGTTGCAGTCATTACAAGGGATTATGTATACCCCTGCAGAGGATGGAGGCTTGTCCTGCCTACTACTGGTGATGTCCTTGATGGTCGTGGTTGTGGAGGTAGATACTTGGAATGATGTTTTGGCAAAGATGTTGGAAACATGTTTGGCAATGGAGTTGGTGGGAAGGACTATGTATCTCTTCTCGGCAGTGTCTTCTCTGGGTGTGTTGAAGATGTTTAATGCTCGCCGTCTGCAGTCTCTGATGAAGTGACGAGGATAGTGGAGTTTAGAAAATATTTGTTCAATTATAGTGCATTCTTCCTCAAGGAACTCGTTGCTGCAGATTCTGAGTGCACGCAGGAAGAAGCCTATAATTACACCACGTTTGGTTTTGGTGTCGTGGTGAGAGTAGAAGTGGAGAAGATCGTTTTGGTTGGTGGGTTTTCGATAGACTTTAAAACGAAGTTCGTGGTCAGCTTTGCAGAGCAGGACATCAAGGAAAGGAAGAGTGTTGTCGACTTCTTCTTCAAGTGTGAACTGGATTGAAGGCTCGACCTGGTTGAGCTTGTCTTGGAGAGCTTGAACGTTGAAGCGTTTAGGAGTTATGAGGAGAATGTCGTCAACATAACGGAGCCAGGTGACAGACGAAGGAATAATGGTGGAGAAACGTTCGGCTTCTAGATGTTCCATGTATAGGTTCGCCAGGACTGCACTGAGTGGCGAACCCATGGGTAGTCCAAAAGTCTGCTGAAAGAGGTGATTTTCGAAAGAGAAACACGTAAAGCCAACACATAGTTCAACAAGGTCGATGAAATCGCTGGCTGGAATGGGAAGATCAAGTGAATCGTCAATTTTCCTGCGCAAGAGATCGATGGCTTGTGTAGTAGGTACTTTAGTGAATAGGGAAGTCACGTCAAGGCTGGAAAGTTTCTTGTTCCTGATGTTGATGTTGCGAATGCGATTGAGAAGATCACCTGAGTGTTTGAGATGTGCTGGACTGATAGTGCCCAAGAGTTTAGAGAGGTGTTTGGCGAGAATTCCTGAGAGCTGGTGGGGAGCACTGCCTATTCCCGAGGATATGGGCCTCAGTGGGATACCAGGCTTGTGAGTCTTTGGCAGGCCGTACATTCTGGCAGGTCTGGGGTTGCTGGGCATGGTGTGCAGAAGTTTCTTCCCTTGTTCTGAGCCCCTCAGAATGCGGCGAGTCCTTGGAAATAAATGGTATAAAATACCGACACAATGGCAATATAAACACAAATGCAGTATAATGTGATCCTTTATTGACTACGTTTCGCCCACACAGTGGGCTTTTTCAAGTCACAAACAGAACTACCTGGGGTGGAAGGAACGCGAGTATTTATAGTCCGGCTGAGGTCAGGTGAAGAATGCTGCATCTGATGATGTACCGAGTTGGGTTGTAGAGTCTAAAAACTTGGGTAGCTTGGAAAGGAGACTGGACAAGTTTGTGAGCAGACCTTCTACAGTGTTCTTATGTGGGATAGCGATGAAGAAGTTTCTTGGCAAGTGGTTCAGCTATGTTATAGAAGCCACTATTCTGGTTGAAGTTGTCGGATATAGAAATAAGTGATGATTCCAGGATTCTTCGGTATTGAGTGTTGTCTTCTGTGGCGATAAGTCTTGAGTTTCTGTAGTTTATCAAGTGGTTGTGTGAATTACGGTGTTGTACGCAGGCATTCCTTGTGTCGTCAGACCTGCTTGCGTATTGGTGTTCTGAAATACGTGTTTGGAGGTCCCTTGATGTTTCGCCCACGTATAACTTGTTGCAGTCATTACAAGGGATTATGTATACCCCTGCAGAGGATGGAGGCTTGTCCTGCCTACTACTGGTGATGTCCTTGATGGTCGTGGTTGTGGAGGTAGATACTTGGAATGATGTTTTGGCAAAGATGTTGGAAACATGTTTGGCAATGGAGTTGGTGGGAAGGACTATGTATCTCTTCTCGGCAGTGTCTTCTCTGGGTGTGTTGAAGATGTTTAGTGCTCGCCGTCTGCAGTCTCTGATGAAGTGACGAGGATAGTGGAGTTTGGAAAATACCTGTTCAATTATAGTGCATTCTTCCTCAAGGAACTCGTTGCTGCAGATTCTGAGTGCACGCAGGAAGAAGCCTATAATTACACCACGTTTGGTTTTGGTGTCGTGGTGAGAGTAGAAGTGGAGAAGATCGTTTTGGTTGGTGGGTTTTCGATAGACTTTAAAACGAAGTTCGTGGTCAGCTTTGCAGAGTAGAACATCAAGGAAAGGAAGAGTGTTGTCGACCTCTTCTTCAAGTGTGAACTGGATTGAAGGCTCGACCTGGTTGAGCTTGTCTTGGAGAGCTTGAACGTTGAAGCGTTTAGGAGTTATGAGGAGAATGTCGTCAACATAACGGAGCCAGGTGACAGACGAAGGAATAATGGTGGAGAAACGTTCGGCTTCTAGATGTTCCATGTATAGGTTCGCTAGGACTGCACTGAGTGGCGAACCCATGGGTAGTCCAAAAGTCTGCTGAAAGAGGTGATTTTCAAAAGAGAAACACGTAAAGCCAACACATAGTTCAACCAGGTCGATGAAGTCGCTGGCTGGAATGGGAAGATCAAGTGAATCGTCAATTTTCTTGCGCAAGAGATCGATGGCTTGTTTAGTAGGTACTTTAGTGAATAGGGAAGTCACGTCAAGGCTGGAAAGTTTCTTGTTCCTGATGTTGATGTTGCGAATGCGATTGAGAAGATCACCTGAGTGTTTGAGATGTGCTGGACTGATAGTGCCCAAGAGTTTCGAGAGGTGTTTGGCGAGAATTCCTGAGAGCTTGTGGGGAGCACTGCCTATTCCCGAGGATATGGGCCTCAGTGGGATACCAGGCTTGTGAGTCTTTGGCAGGCCGTACATTCTGGCAGGTCTGGGGTTGCTGGGCATGGTGTGCAGAAGTTTCTTCCCTTGTTCTGAGCTCCTCAGAATGCGGCGAGTCCTTTGGAAAAGTTTTCAGTAAGAGTTGTCCACCTGGACCTTCTCCTAAAAGCTTACTCACTTCGCAACAGACACTGCATCCAAGAAATGGTCTTACCAAGATCTACCAACATCAAACCACCTTTCTCCGCTACAGCTCGGACCTACCTTGCTACAAAGGAAGCTTTTCTCCAAGCCAGAACACAGGCACAACACTCCGACATGAACAGACGCACCGCCGAAATCATTCGCAGCAGAGTTACCACAGCGAATGTTCAACAGAAGATCAGAGGAAACTACAAACACTAAACTGTCAACCACAGAAACTGAAGCCCTCAGCTTAGAGGCCAAAAACTACAGACACAATGACTCCGACTTCCAAAAAGGCTATCAAGGCATCATCTCAGCAGCCATCTCAACACGCAGCTCCCCAGTCATACCCCGACGTTACATCAATGCACTCAAAGGTTTAGCAGAAGACACGACCATCAGGGTCACCACCGCTGATAAAGGAGGTGGTGTTGTTATCATGAACACTGACGATTACAGGAACAAAATGCTCAATCTACTTAATGACCCAGATACCTACAAACCTCTCACAACTAACCAAGTGGACAACCTTACTAAAACTTTTCTTCAAAGGACTCGCCGCATTCTGAGGAGCTCAGAACAAGGGAAGAAACTTCTGCACACCATGCCCAGCAACCCCAGACCTGCCAGAATGTACGGCCTGCCAAAGACTCACAAGCCTGGTATCCCACTGAGGCCCATATCCTCGGGAATAGGCAGTGCTCCCCACAAGCTCTCAGGAATTCTCGCCAAACACCTCTCGAAACTCTTGGGCACTATCAGTCCAGCACATCTCAAACACTCAGGTGATCTTCTCAATCGCATTCGCAACATCAACATCAGGAACAAGAAACTTTCCAGCCTTGACGTGACTTCCCTATTCACTAAAGTACCTACTAAACAAGCCATCGATCTCTTGCGCAAGAAAATTGACGATTCACTTGATCTTCCCATTCCAGCCAGCGACTTCATCGACCTGGTTGAACTATGTGTTGGCTTTACGTGTTTCTCTTTTGAAAATCACCTCTTTCAGCAGACTTTTGGACTACCCATGGGTTCGCCACTCAGTGCAGTCCTAGCGAACCTATACATGGAACATCTAGAAGCCGAACGTTTCTCCACCATTATTCCTTCGTCTGTCACCTGGCTCCGTTATGTTGACGACATTCTCCTCATAACTCCTAAACGCTTCAACGTTCAAGCTCTCCAAGACAAGCTCAACCAGGTCGAGCCTTCAATCCAGTTCACACTTGAAGAAGAGGTCGACAACACTCTTCCTTTCCTTGATGTTCTACTCTGCAAAGCTGACCACGAACTTCGTTTTAAAGTCTATCGAAAACCCACCAACCAAAACGATCTTCTCCACTTCTACTCTCACCACGACACCAAAACCAAACGTGGTGTAATTATAGGCTTCTTCCTGCGTGCACTCAGAATCTGCAGCAACGAGTTCCTTGAGGAAGAATGCACTATAATTGAACAGGTATTTTCCAAACTCCACTATCCTCGTCACTTCATCAGAGACTGCAGACGGCGAGCACTAAACATCTTCAACACACCCAGAGAAGACACTGCCGAGAAGAGATACATAGTCCTTCCCACCAACTCCATTGCCAAACATGTTTCCAACATCTTTGCCAAAACATCATTCCAAGTATCTACCTCCACAACCACGACCATCAAGGACATCACCAGTAGTAGGCAGGACAAGCCTCCATCCTCTGCAGGGGTATACATAATCCCTTGTAATGACTGCAACAAGTTATACGTGGGCGAAACATCAAGGGACCTCCAAACACGTATTTCAGAACACCAATACGCAAGCAGGTCTGACGACACAAGGAATGCCTGCGTACAACACCGTAATTCACACAACCACTTGATAAACTACAGAAACTCAAGACTTATCGCCACAGAAGACAACACTCAATACCGAAGAATCCTGGAATCATCACTTATTTCTATATCCGACAACTTCAACCAGAATAGTGGCTTCTATAACATAGCTGAACCACTTGCCAAGAAACTTCTTCATCGCTATCCCACATAAGAACACTGTAGAAGGTCTGCTCACAAACTTGTCCAGTCTCCTTTCCAAGCTACCCAAGTTTTTAGACTCTACAACCCAACTCGGTACATCATCAGATGCAGCATTCTTCACCTGACCTCAGCCGGACTATAAATACTCGCGTTCCTTCCACCCCAGGTAGTTCTGTTTGTGACTTGAAAAAGCCCACTGTGTGGGCGAAACGTAGTCAATAAAGGATCACATTATACTGCATTTGTGTTTATATTGCCAACTTGCTCCCATCCTGTTCCTCATCCTCATATCTGACACAGAAATGTAAGCACAGCGCCGTGTCCTCCTTTGCTAACGATATCAGAATTTGCATAACAGTGTCATCCATCGAGGACACTGCAGATCGCCATGACCAGGCCTCGCGATGGATCAGGGCCTGATCATGCAGGCTGTTACTGCTTGCGGCATGTAAACCGAAGTACGAACCTCAGCCCAGCTAGTCAGGAACTGACTTTAGGTGCATATCCAGCACCCTCTTGAAGACGGCCAGGAGTCTATTGGTAATCCCCCTTATGTATACTGGGAGGCAGTTGAACAATCTTGGGCCCCTGACACTTATTGTGTTGTCTCTTAGCGTACTCATGGCACCCCTGCTTTTCAATGGGGGATGTTTCAGTGCCTACCGAGTCTTTTCCTTTCGTAGGGAGTGATTTTCGTGTGCAGATTTGTAATTAGTCCCTCTAGGATTTTCTAAGTGAATATTATCTTCTATCTTTCTAGCCTGCGTTCCAAGGAACGAAATGTAAATTTTGCCAGATGGACAATTGTCACACCTTGCGTAATTATGTATTGGAATGAGATCAAATTCATGAAATCAGAGACAACCCATTCAGAAATTTTCAAGAAATGTCAAAGTATTTTATCCACTGTAGTATATTACCTGAAGTATACCTGGTGAGGCTTTCAGGGGTCAACGCCCTCGGGCCCCGGTCTGAGACTAGGCCTCATGGTGGATCAACCACTGTTACTGCTGGCCGCACGCAAACTGACATATGAACCACAGCCCGGCTGGTCAGGTACTGACTTTAGGTGCCCATCCAGTGCCTTTTTGAAAACAGCCAGGGGTCTATTGGTAATCCCCCTTATGTATGCTGGGAAGTAGCTGAACAGTCTTGGGCCCCTGACACTTACTGTGTTGTCTCTCAGTGTACTCGTGGCATCCCTGCTTTTCATTGGGGGAATGTTGCATATCCTGCCGAGTCTTTTGCTTTCATAGGGAGTGATTTTCGTGTGTAAGTTTGGTACTACTCCCACTAGGGTTTTCCAAGTGTATATTGTCATGTATCTTTCTCGCCTACATTCCAGGGAATACAAATCAATGTACTTCAACCGTTCCCAGTAATTTAGGTGCTTTATCACACTTATGTGTGCCGTGAAAGTTCTTTGTGCACTCTCCAGGTCAGAAATTTCGTCTGCCTTGAAAGGGGGCACTTAAGTGTACAGCAATATTCCAGCTTAGATTATTATTATTATAATCAAAGGGGAAGCGCTAAACCCGGAGGATTATACAGCGCCTGGGGGGGGGATGTGGAAGGCATTCAGGCTTAATTCGGGGAACTGGAGCACAGATCCAATTCCCTAAATCAAGAGCCCCTCACCAACATCAAGGAACCTTCCTTGAGGGGTCCAGCTTAGAGAGAATACGCAATTTGAAGAGAATCATCATGGGCTTGGTGTCCTTAGTTTTGAAGATTCCCATTATCCATCCTATCATCTTTCTAGCAGATGAGGTAGATACATTATTGTGGTCTTTGAAGGTCAGATCCTCTGACATTATCACTCCCAGGTCCTTCACATTACTTTTTCGCTCTATTGTGTGGTTAGAATTTGTTGTGTACTCTGATACAGTTTTAATTTCTTAAAATTTTCCATATCTGAGTAGTTGAAATTTCTCCCTCGCTGAACTTCATATTGCTTTGAGTAGCCCATTCGAAGATTTGGTTGATGTCCACTTGGAGTCTTGTGGTGTCTTTGATGGAGGTAACTGTCATGGTAGTTCGGGTGTCATCGGCAATAGGAAGACACGAAGCTATGGCTTACATCTCTATGTCAAATATGAAGATGAGGAATAGAATGGGAGCGAATACTGTGCTTTGTGGAACAGAACTTTTCATCGTAGCCGCCTCAGACTTTCCTCTGTTTACTATTACTCTTTGTGTTCTATTTGTCAGGAAGTTATAGTTCCATCTACCAACTTTTCCCGTTATTCCTTTATCACGCATTTTGTGTGCTATTACACCATGGTCACACATGTCGAAGGCTTTTGCAAAGTCTGTGTATACTACATCTTCATTTTGTTTATCCTCTCTAGTATTCAGGACCTTGTCATAGTGGTCCAGTAGCTGGGACAAGCAGGAGCGACTTGTCTAAACCCATATTGTCCTTGGTTGTGTAACTGATTTGTATCTAGGTAGTTGGCGATTTTGCTTCTTAGAATCCTTTCAAAGATTTTTATGACATGAGATGTTAGTGCTATCGGTCTGTAGCTCTTGGCAATTGCTTTACTGCCACCTTCGTAGAGTGGGGCTATGTCTGTTTCTTTTTAGTGAGTGTGAGATGACCCCTGTGTCCATGCTCCCTCTCCATAGAATGCTGAAAGCACATGACAGGGGCTTCTTGCAGTTCTTGATGAACACTGAATTCCATGAGTCTGGGCCTGGGTAGAGTGCATGGGCATGTCATTTATTGCCTTTTCAAAGTCTTATGGTGTTAGGATAATATCAGAGATATTTGATGTGACCAGATTTTGGGTCTAGGTCATAAAGAATTCATTTAAATTGTCTATCCTTAGTCTGGTTAACGGCTCACTGAACATTGAGTCGTATTGGGACTTTAGGATCTCACTCATTTCTTCGTCTTCGCCTGTATAGGGAGCATCTCTCTCTTTTTAGTTTACTTCTTCTCTTTCTTTTCTTTTTTAATGGAATGTGCCTTGAGCAGATCTCAAGAACCACACAGAGTTTATTTTTTCTAGGCAAAGGTTTGGATCTGTGTTGTTTAGGATATCTTCCCAGCTTGTTTCATTTAGGACATGGATGACTTGTTCCCATTGTATGTTTTTGTTATTGAAGTTGAATTTTGTGAAGACACAATCATGACTGATCACATTTTGTTGCTCAGGAGCCCTGTGCATATATGTCTGTACCTCTATTATGTTGTGATCTGAGTGTATTGTCTTTGATACGGTTATATTATGTATCAGATCGTCGTTGTTAGTGAAGATGAGGTCCAGCGTTTTTTTTAGTTTTGAAGGCTCTAATATTTGCTGGTTTAAGGTGAATTTGGTGCAGAGTTTTAACAGCTTGTGTGTGTGTGAATGATCATCTGAGCTGTCTCCTCAGGTGATCTCTGCTAAAATATTATTTGCTATACTCTTCTATTTTAGGTGTCTAAAATTGAAATCTCCCAGTAGCAAAATGTTTGGGGCAGGAGTTGTGAGAGTTTCCAACAGTGGTCAATTTTCAAAAACTGTTCCTGGAATTGCTGGGAAGTTGCATCCGGAGGCTTGTATGCGATAAAAATGACAAGGTTTCGATTTTCAATATTTACCACCAAAACTTCAACTACATCATTTGAGGTGTTTAATAGTTCTGAGCAAATGAGCGACTCTGTGACATACAGGCCAACCCCTCCTTGTTGACTGTTTAGTCTGTCGCATCTGAATAGGTGACACCTGCTGTCTCTGTCCCTGTTCGCCCATCAGTTTAAAATGGGTACCTAGGTGTTAGTAGACTGGTGTGGGTCGCATCCTGGGATAAAACTGACCTAATTTGCCCGAAATGCTCAGCATAACAAGCTGCTTTCTATATACATGTAGTAGTATGTCACTGATGTCAGCTAGGCCTGTTTACCTTGTACATGTACTTGTATTAAATAAGGATATTATTATATTATTATTATTTCTTATACCATGCTCTGGTTTGTGTTATCTAAGCTTTCTTTTAGCATGTATGTATGTATGTGCATACGTATGTTTCTTAGCATGTATTTGTGTATACTTACCAGTTAACTACCTAAAATCATACCTTAGTAACAGAACTCAATATGTGTATGCAAATGATGCAAACTCTTCCACCCAACCAATCACAGTAGGAGTCCCACAAGGAAGCGTCCTTGGGCCACTCCTCTTTCTCATCTACATCAATGATCTACCGAATGCATCACAGCTACTCAAACCCATATTATTTGCAGATGACACTACATATGTATTTTCCCACCCAAATACAGTCATACTAGCAAACACAGTCAATGCTGAATTACAGAAAATATCTGCCTGGATGATGACTAACAAACTTACCCTGAATACTGATAAAACCTATTTCATTCAGTTTGGAAACAAAGTTGGAAATGATCCAATTAACATAACGCTAAATTGATCATCAGTCACAAGACTCACAGAGGGAAAATTCCTCGGTATCCACCTTGACAGTAGCCTTAAGTTCCGGACACACATACAACAAATCACCAAGAAAATCTCCAAGACTGTAGGCATACTATCAAAGATAAGGTACTACGTTCCACAATCAGCTCTCCTGGCACTGTACCATTCACTCATATACCCTTATCTTACATATGGAATTTGTGCATGGCGATCAACAACATCCAATCATCTAAAACTCCTAATAACCCAGCAAAAGGCAGCAGTAAGAATAACAAATTCCCACTCCCGTCAGCATACTCCACCAATTTTCAGAAGTCTGAATCTGCTCACCATTAAGAACATCCATACTTATTCATGTGCCTACTACATACACAGAACAATACACACAAATATAAACCCTCCACTCAAACTTTTCCTCACCAACTTAAACAGGGCACATGACCACAACACAAGACACAGATCTCTTTTTGATATACCTCGCGTCCATATCACACTGTGTAAAAACTCTATGCACATAAAGGGACCCAAAATATGGAATTCATTACCAGAAGATATTAAAGTAACCCAGTCTGAAAACCAATTTAAGACTCTTCTCAAAAGCCACTTAATCACCCTAGACTAAATGCTAAATACTCAGTACACACTTACTTATGTTCTCCCACATCATAACTTCAACAATCACTTTGAACCTTTTATCCATTGTTGACAGGAATATAATTGAACCATTGTTTTCATAAAAAGCATTTTCGAATATAAATATATCTTTGTATTATTAAAATTTTGATTCATTTATAATTAATAATCAACTGTTCAACTATGAAATAATTACTATCCTACTGTACAACTATGATATACTCCTTAGTGTTAAGTAGACTGTAAGACAATAATGTTAAGTTGGCCCATAATGCCTAGGCATAATAGAGGCTCTCTTTGTATTGCAACCCACTATTGTAAATATAAAATCTCAATGTACTGTTTGCAAACACATAAATAAATAAATAATCACAACTGTTAAGCCCAAAAGGGTCATGCAGCGCTGCACCAGTTAGTTAAGAGATACCACAGGTGTTAATTACAGAACGATGAGATGAGACATATGTATACACATAGCAATGAAATCACGAAACAAGTGATTTTAAATCATTTACCAAAATGCGGCAGGCCAGGACTCGACCCTACGAACCTTATACTGCCTCCAGAGACAGCACCATGCACGCATCACCTTACCACTATGCCACTGATCCTACAAGAACCAAGCACACAGCACATAGCTATGTGTTTGCCTTGGCCTGAGGACACTCGTAGCAGTGGTATCTAAAGGATTAATTTCAGCCTCATCCTGTTTGAATACCCGCCTCAACAAGCAGTCTATGTAGCAATGAAACCACGAAACAAGTGATTTTAAATCCTTTACACATGCACACACACACATATACACATACATCCATACATATGTAAACATACACATAAGCATACATACACAAATACATGCTAACAAGCATACAAAGACCTACTTTTACTGAATAATTGTCCTCTCTTACATACCCTAAGCTGAGCCTATCCTCATAAAACCTCTTAATTGCTTGCAGTAGCCTGCCATCTACTCCATACACTTGCAACAACTTCTATATTGTGCACATATGAACATTTTAATCTAGAAATGGTAAAAGTAACATTATTGTACATTAATGAATTATTTTACATTGATGCTGCTGAGAGGATGTTAAACCAAGAAACTGGAATTATCCTTTCCTTCCTTGGATTAAATCTGAATGCTATCCATTCCACGTGTGCTACGTGACCTTTATTGGTTTAGTGCTCTACCCTGATTTAAATGAAACAATTGTTAACATTATTAATCTTTAAGGACTGATTCACTTTATGAAATGGATAAAAATATTCTTTGCTTAATACTGCATAAGTGCACATATTGTTAGATTCTGTGCAATAACTGAAGAATGCCTCTTCTGTTCGGCTTGAAACTTTTAATGTTGATGTGTTTTCCTCAAAAGAAAGCCTTACCTTTATTTTTGGTTGTGTAAGTTTCAATATACCAATTTTATTAATCAAATTAGTTTTTGTGAAATTACTGGAGAATATCGTTGTTTGACTCTATGTTATAGGTTACCCGAGGTTAAATATACACAACACTCATTTAATAATTCAATTATTTAAATGCACACTTAAACCTTAACAGCTGGCAGATCTATTGACAATTTTGGATTGATTATGGTCTGTACTCCTCTTAATTGACTCTTATTTCTTATTTTTTTGAAGAAACTGGAAAAATTTTAAATAATTTTCATGTGATGAGTTGTGTATGTCAGTTGTGTATGTTAGTTGTGTATGTTAGTTGTGTATGTTAGTTGTGTATGTCAGTTGTGTATGTCAGTTGTGTATGTTAGTTGTGTATGTCAGTTGTGTATGTTAGTTGTGTATGTTAGTTGTGTATGTTAGTTGTGTATGTTAGTTCTGTATGTCAGTTGTGTATGTTAGTTGTGTATGTTAGTTGTGTATGTTAGTTGTGTATGTCAGTTGTGTATGTCAGTTGTGTATGTTAGTTGTGTATGTCAGTTGTGTATGTTAGTTGTGTATGTTAGTTGTGTATGTTAGTTGTGTATGTTAGTTCTGTATGTCAGTTGTGTATGTTAGTTGTGTATGTCAGTTGTGTATGTTAGTTGTGTATGTTAGTTGTGTATGTCAGTTGTGTATGTCAGTTGTGTATGTTAGTTGTGTATGTTAGTTGTGTATGTTAGTTGTGTATGTTAGTTGTGTATGTTAGTTGTGTATGTTAGTTGTGTATGTTAGTTGTGTATGTTAGTTGTGTATGTCAGTTGTGTATGTCAGTTGTGTATGTTAGTTGTGTATGTTAGTTGTGTATGTTAGTTGTGTATGTCAGTTGTGTATGTCAGTTGTGTATGTTAGTTGTGTATGTCAGTTGTGTATGTTAGTTGTGTATGTTAGTTTTGTATGTCAGTTGTGTATGTCAGTTGTGTATGTCAGTTGTGTATGTCAGTTGTGTATGTTAGTTGTGTATGTCAGTTGTGTATGTCAGTTGTGTATGTTAGTTGTGTATGTTAGTTGTGTATGTTAGTTGTGTATGTCAGTTGTGTATGTTAGTTGTGTATGTCAGTTGTGTATGTCAGTTGTGTATGTCAGTTGTGTATGTTAGTTGTGTATGTCAGTTGTGTATGTTAGTTGTGTATGTCAGTTGTGTATGTCAGTTGTGTATGTTAGTTGTGTATGTCAGTTGTGTATGTTAGTTGTGTATGTCAGTTGTGTATGTCAGTTGTGTATGTCAGTTGTGTATGTCAGTTGTGTATGTCAGTTGTGTATGTCAGTTGTGTATGTCAGTTGTGTATGTCAGTTGTGTATGTCAGTTGTATATGTTAGTTGTGTATGTCAGTTGTGTATGTTAGTTGTGTATGTCAGTTGTGTATGTCAGTTGTGTATGTCAGTTGTGTATGTCAGTTGTGTATGTCAGTTGTGTATGTCAGTTGTGTATGTCAGTTGTGTATGTCAGTTGTGTATGTTAGTTGTGTATGTCAGTTGTGTATGTCAGTTGTGTATGTCAGTTCTGTATGTCAGTTGTGTATGTTAGTTGTGTATGTTAGTTGTGTATGTTAGTTGTGTATGTCAGTTGTGTATGTTAGTTGTGTATGTCAGTTGTGTATGTCAGTTGTGTATGTCAGTTGTGTATGTCAGTTGTGTATGTCAGTTGTGTATGTCAGTTGTGTATGTCAGTTGTGTATGTTAGTTGTGTATGTCAGTTGTGTATGTTAGTTGTGTATGTCAGTTGTGTATGTCAGTTGTGTATGTTAGTTGTGTATGTCAGTTGTGTATGTTAGTTGTGTATGTCAGTTGTGTATGTCAGTTGTGTATGTCAGTTGTGTATGTCAGTTGTGTATGTCAGTTGTGTATGTCAGATCTGTATGTCAGTTCTGTATGTCAGTTCTGTATGTCAGTTGTGTATGTCAGTTGTGTATGTCAGTTGTGTATGTCAGATCTGTATGTCAGTTGTGTATGTCAGTTCTGTATGTTAGTTGTGTATGTTAGTTGTGTATGTCAGTTGTGTATGTCAGTTGTGTATGTCAGTTCTGTATGTCAGTTGTGTATGTCAGTTGTGTATGTCAGTTGTGTATGTCAGATCTGTATGTCAGTTGTGTATGTCAGTTGTGTATGTCAGTTGTGTATGTCAGATCTGTATGTCAGTTGTGTATGTCAGTTGTGTATGTCAGTTGTGTATGTCAGATCTGTATGTCAGTTGTGTATGTCAGTTGTGTATGTTAGTTGTGTATGTTAGTTGTGTATGTCAGTTGTGTATGTCAGTTGTGTATGTCAGTTGTGTATGTCAGATCTGTATGTCAGTTGTGTATGTCAGTTGTGTATGTCAGTTGTGTATGTCAGATATGTATGTCAGTTGTGTATGTTAGTTGTGTATGTTAGTTGTGTATGTTAGTTGTGTATGTCAGATCTGTATGTCAGTTGTGTATGTCAGTTGTGTATGTTAGTTGTGTATGTTAGTTGTGTATGTCAGTTGTGTATGTCAGTTCTGTATGTTAGTTGTGTATGTCAGTTGTGTATGTTAGTTGTGTATGTCAGTTGTGTATGTCAGTTGTGTATGTCAGTTGTGTATGTCAGTTGTGTATGTCAGTTCTGTATGTTAGTTGTGTATGTCAGTTCTGTATGTTAGTTGTGTATGTCAGTTGTGTATGTCAGTTGTGTATGTTAGTTGTGTATGTCAGTTCTGTATGTTAGTTGTGTATGTTAGTTGTGTATGTCAGTTGTGTATGTCAGTTGTGTATGTTAGTTGTGTATGTCAGTTGTGTATGTCAGTTGTGTATGTTAGTTGTGTATGTCAGTTCTGTATGTTA
This sequence comes from Cherax quadricarinatus, assembly GCF_038502225.1. Classification (NCBI taxonomy): domain Eukaryota; kingdom Metazoa; phylum Arthropoda; class Malacostraca; order Decapoda; family Parastacidae; genus Cherax; species Cherax quadricarinatus. The sequence continues at coordinate 7,964 of NW_027196178.1, read as the reverse complement.
GTTGTGTATGTTAGTTGTGTATGTCAGTTCTGTATGTTAGTTCTGTATGTTAGTTGTGTATGTCAGTTCTGTATGTTAGTTGTGTATGTCAGTTCTGTATGTCAGTTCTGTATGTTAGTTGTGTATGTTAGTTGTGTATGTCAGTTCTGTATGTTAGTTGTGTATGTTAGTTGTGTATGTTAGTTCTGTATGTTAGTTGTGTATGTCAGTTCTGTATGTTAGTTGTGTATGTCAGTTCTGTATGTTAGTTCTGTATGTCAGTTGTGTATGTCAGTTCTGTATGTTAGTTCTGTATGTTAGTTGTGTATGTCAGTTCTGTATGTTTGTCCTGTATGTTAGTTGTGTATGTTAGTTCTGTATGTTAGTTGTGTATGTCAGTTCTGTATGTTAGTTCTGTATGTTAGTTGTGTATGTCAGTTCTGTATGTTAGTTCTGTATGTTAGTTGTGTATGTTAGTTCTGTATGTTAGTTGTGTATGTCAGTTCTGTATGTTAGTTCTGTATGTTAGTTGTGTATGTTAGTTCTGTATGTTAGTTGTGTATGTCAGTTCTGTATGTTAGTTCTGTATGTTAGTTGTGTATGTCAGTTCTGTATGTTAGTTCTGTATGTTAGTTGTGTATGTTAGTTCTGTATGTTAGTTGTGTATGTCAGTTCTGTATGTTAGTTCTGTATGTTAGTTGTGTATGTCAGTTCTGTATGTTAGTTCTGTATGTCAGTTGTGTATGTCAGTTCTGTATGTTAGTTCTGTATGTTAGTTGTGTATGTCAGTTCTGTATGTTAGTTCTGTATGTTAGTTGTGTATGTCAGTTCTGTATGTTAGTTGTGTATGTCAGTTGTGTATGTCAGTTGTGTATGTCAGTTGTGTATGTCAGTTGTGTATGTCAGTTGTGTATGTTAGTTGTGTATGTTAGTTGTGTATGTTAGTTGTGTATGTTAGTTGTGTATGTCAGTTGTGTATGTCAGTTCTGTATGTTAGTTCTGTATGTTAGTTGTGTATGTCAGTTCTGTATGTTAGTTCTGTATGTTAGTTGTGTATGTCAGTTCTGTATGTTAGTTGTGTATGTCAGTTGTGTATGTCAGTTGTGTATGTCAGTTGTGTATGTCAGTTGTGTATGTCAGTTGTGTATGTTAGTTGTGTATGTTAGTTGTGTATGTCAGTTGTGTATGTCAGTTGTGTATGTCAGTTGTGTATGTCAGTTCTGTATGTTAGTTGTGTATGTTAGTTGTGTATGTCAGTTGTGTATGTCAGTTGTGTATGTCAGTTGTGTATGTCAGTTGTGTATGTCAGTTCTGTATGTTAGTTCTGTATGTTAGTTCTGTATGTCAGTTCTGCATGTTAGTTGTGTATGTCAGTTGTGTATGTCAGTTGTGTATGTCAGTTGTGTATGTCAGTTGTGTATGTCAGTTGTGTATGTTAGTTGTGTATGTTAGTTGTGTATGTCAGTTGTGTATGTCAGTTGTGTATGTCAGTTCTGTATGTTAGTTGTGTATGTTAGTTGTGTATGTCAGTTGTGTATGTCAGTTGTGTATGTCAGTTGTGTATGTCAGTTGTGTATGTTAGTTGTGTATGTTAGTTGTGTATGTTAGTTGTGTATGTTAGTTGTGTATGTCAGTTCTGTATGTTAGTTGTGTATGTCAGTTGTATGTCAGTTGTGTATGTCAGTTGTGTATGTCAGTTGTGTATGTCAGTTGTGTTTGTTAGTTGTGTATGTTAGTTGTGTATGTTAGTTATGTATGTTAGTTCTGTATGTTAGTTCTGTATGTTAGTTCTGTATGTCAGTTCTGTATGTTAGTTCTGTATGTTAGTTCTGTATGTTAGTTCTGTATGTCAGTTCTGTATGTTAGTTCTGTATGTTAGTTCTGTATGTCAGTTCTGTATGTTAGTTCTGTATGTTAGTTCTGTATGTTAGTTCTGTATGTTAGTTCTGTATGTCAGTTCTGTATGTTAGTTCTGTATGTTAGTTCTGTATGTTAGTTCTGTATGTTAGTTCTGTATGTTAGTTCTTTATGTTAGTTCTGTATGTCAGTTCTGTATGTTAGTTCTGTATGTTAGTTCTGTATGTTAGTTCTGTATGTCAGTTCTGTATGTTAGTTCTGTATGTTAGTTCTGTATGTTAGTTCTGTATGTTAGTTCTGTATGTCAGTTCTGTATGTCAGTTCTGTATGTTAGTTCTGTATGTCAGTTCTGTATGTCAGTTCTGTATGTTAGTTCTGTATGTTAGTTCTGTATGTTAGTTCTTTATGTTAGTTCTGTATGTCAGTTCTGTATGTTAGTTCTGTATGTCAGTTCTGTATGTTAGTTCTGTATGTCAGTTCTGTATGTTAGTTCTGTATGTTAGTTCTGTATGTTAGTTCTGTATGTCAGTTCTGTATGTCAGTTCTGTATGTCAGTTCTGTATGTTAGTTCTGTATGTCAGTTCTGTATGTTAGTTCTGTATGTCAGTTCTGTATGTTAGTTCTGTATGTTAGTTCTGTATGTTAGTTCTGTATGTCAGTTCTGTATGTCAGTTCTGTATGTCAGTTCTGTATGTTAGTTCTGTATGTCAGTTCTGTATGTTAGTTCTGTATGTCAGTTCTGTATGTTAGTTCTGTATGTTAGTTCTGTATGTTAGTTCTGTATGTCAGTTCTGTATGTTAGTTCTGTATGTCAGTTCTGTATGTTAGTTCTGTATGTCAGTTCTGTATGTCTCATTTAACTGCATTCATCCTTCAGTGTTTATAGCTTGATAATTCAGGTTCTGGCTGGCTTCAAATTTAATGTGCTGGAGTATACTTGGAGGGTATACCAATGTGCTGGAGTATACTTGGAGGGTATACCAATGGTCGGCGCCCCCGTGACCAGGCTGCTACTGCTTGCTGCACGCAGACCGACGTTCGAACCACAGCCTGGTTAGTCAGGTACTGACTTTAGGCGACTGTTCAGCTTCCTCTTGAAGACAGCCAGGGGTCTATTGGTAATCCCTCTTATGTATGCTGAGAGGCAGTTGAACAGTATTGGGCCCCTGACACTGTGTTGTCTCTTAGCGTACTTATAGCGCCCCTGCTTCTCATTGAGGGATGTTGCGTCGCCTGCCAAGTCTTTTGCTTTCGTAGGGATTGATTTCCATGTGTAGGTTTGGGACTAGGATTTTCAAGTGTATATTATGTATCTTTCTTGCCTGCATTCCAAGGAGTACAAGTCAAGAGCCTTCAACCATTCTCAGCAATTTAGGTACTGTAGAGTACTTATACGTGCAGTGAAAGTTCTGCAATTTCACCTGCCTTGAAAGGAGCCGTTAGTGTACAGCAATATTCCAGGCTTGGATTGCTTTCAATCTCTGTGGTCAGTGGTCCCATGGTATATGCAGGGATTTTAAACCAGTAACCACACTTGACATAAACGCAGAGAGATGTTATTGGGTCTGCCCAAAAGAGATACATCTGTATGAGGAAATTACATCTATATTAAGAGACAAGAACACTAATGAAAGATCTTTCTTGAAAGACATGTCAGCATGGTATGAGAACAGGGAAAATAAGATGGGTGGTTTGGATGGGGCTATCTTGGACGACAGTACTCCTGAGGGTGCTAGTGTTGTCCTGGAGAACAGTGCTCCTGAGGGTGCTAGTGTTGTCCTGGAGGACAGTGCTCCTGACGGTGCTAGTGTTGTCCTGGAGGACAGTATTCCTGAGGGTGCTAGTGTTGTCCTGGAGGACAGTGCTCCTGAGGGTGTCAATGTTGTCCTGTAGGACAGTGCTCCTGAGGGTGCTTGTGTTGTCCTGGAGGACAGTGAACCAAAAGGAGACATTGGCCCTGGTGATGAAACAAGTAAAGACAATGCTATTCAATTCACTGATATCCATACAGGGGCGATAGATAGGGAGGAAACAGAAGAAAATGTACCAGCAGCGAACACAGCTACAATGAATCCTAGCAAACGGAAATCCAACCTATGCAAATACTATGCCTTGGGTATCTGCAGGTACGGTATATCTGGTAAAACAGGTGGGACATGCACTTTTGACTACCTCAAAAAAAATGCAGCACCCACATGGCAACAGGAGAGTGCAACTTCCCCTCCTTCCAAAACGATTGGGATCCTCTCCAAGATACGGTACTACATGCCGCAATCTGCCCTTCTCACACTATACTATTCACTCATCTATCCCTACTTCACCTATGCTATTTGTGCTTGGGGTTCAACTGCAGCAACACACCTAAAGCCAATAATAACCCAACAAAAAGCCGCAGTAAGAATAATCACGCAATCCATTCCCGGGCAACACCCCCCCCCCACTCTTCATAGATCTAAACTCACTCACTGTGCAGAACATCCACACTTACTACTGTGCAACCTACATTTACAGAACCTTAAATTCCAATATTAACTCAGACCCAAAACACTTTCTTGATAGTTGTGACAGGACTCACAGGCATAACACCAAACACAAAAATCTCTATGACATTCCCCATGTCCGGCTAAATCTATACAAAAATTCAATGTACATAAAAGGACCTAAAATCTGGAACACCCTAAAACTCTAGAACTGCAGACACACTCATCACTTCCAAAACTACAGTTAGAAAACATATTATCTCCCTAACACACCCCACCGTTAGCTAACTACACGAAAACCACCTACTCTCTTGTATCATTCACATATAAAAAACAACCAAGACCTCCTCTCGATATCTGTGATTCCCCACAATTCACACTTACACTCACCCAATTGACTATAAACATAGAAATACGTAATAAAACTATTATCTAATGAATCTTAAACTAGTCATAAATTTGCCTGAGATATTCCAATACAGGAGCTTCAATAGAAACTATGTATCGTACCAAGACAAAACCATTCACATTGCTAAATTTACGAACTGTAATGCAGTTACCTAGCCTAAATATCAACATGCTACATAATCTGTACCAATACAGAGTTTGAATTAATCTTAGTCTGGCCAAAATACCTAGTCATACTGGGTGTGATAGTGGCCCTCTGTGTAATTAGTATTTTATAATATGTAAACCACACAATATCCTTTAATATGTAAAGCCCGCATTGCAATCTTTATAGAGAATAAACTTGATTGATTTCACCCAGAAATGTGTCACTCATCATTCCATGAAAGAAAATGCTACAATGCATACTGCCAGGCACATCATCGAAGGGGGACAAGAAGACACAGACCAGCCAGACTATGGGAAACAAATGAGGGGTGGCACAACCCCTCCAGGGACAGAGTTTTATTTAGGGCAAGGAGGGAAAAAATACTGGCAAGAAATGATAATAATCCTACACCAACTAAAAACACTTCTGGAGCAGAGGCACAGACATTGGCCTCCACTCCAGAACAACAGATATTAGAGCCAGCAAATAAACCCCTCCCTAAATTCCACCAATGTCTTTGCAAACATACAGTGCCTAAAGCCGTCATAAAACAAGAAAATTCCTTACATCAAGGGACTGCTCATGGAGTCAAATGCAATGTTTGCAGCTTTCACAGAGACCCACATAAAGGATTATTATGACAACGAAATATGGATCCCAGGTTATAACCTATTCTGATGCAATAGACTAAACAGGCAACAAGGGGGAAGGGGGGGGGGGGTGGCCTGTATGTCACAGAGTCATTCATTTGTTCAGAAATACTAAACATCTCAAATGATGTAGTTGAAGCTATGACGGTAAAGACTGAAAACCAAAACCTTGTCATTGTGGTGGTATACAAGCCTCCAGATGTCTGTAGTGTTACTGAGTCCCTATGTGATATACGTACTTGTGTAGTTATCCACAGCATGTTAGTACTGTGTACTACTGTACTCATAGTAACCGTTACTGATTCACCTCCCTGCATGAATCACTGACCGTTATGTGACTCACTGCTGACCTAGCATGATGTTTGAATGCCGCCATCGCCCTCTGGGCATGATAGGGCAGTTCAAGTCGAGATGTTACACAGGAGGCAGGTCAGGCTTGGCGCTCCCCTTGTTTTACCATTAATATACCACTGCCATCAATTGTTAAATGGGGTTCGATCACGAATTAGGGAATAAACACATACGAAGGGTGGCTTGGTAACTTATATTAACGGTAAAATAAGGGAAGTGCCAAGCCTGACCTACCTCCTCTCGAACGTCTCAACTTGAACTGCCCTATCATGCCCAGTGGGCGACGACGGCATTCAAACACTATGCTAGGTCAGCAGTGAGTCACATAACAGTCAGTGATATGACAGTCAGTGATTGACGCAGGGAGGTGAATCAGTAACGGTTATTATGAATACAGTAGTACACAGTAATAACCTACTGTGGATAACTACACAAGTATATCACATAGGGAATCAGTAACACTACTTACACAGATGCAACTTCCCAGCAATTCCAGGAGCAGCTTTGAAAATTGACCACTGTCTAGAAAATCTCCCAACTCCTGCCCCAAACATCTTACTACTAGATTTCAACTTGAGACATCCAAAATGGAGGAGGGTAGCAAATAATATTTTAGCAGAGATCATCCCAGGAGGCAGCTCAGATGAAAATTCACACACACACACGAACTATTAAATTTCTGCACCAAAGATTAGATTAGATTTTGCCACCGAAGTGGCTAGTTTATTGTGCACCCCATATCCATCCTGTGGACGGTAGCGCAAGAGCATATGGTTACATAAAAGGCCTATGAACTAGGCCCCAAAAGGGTTAACAGGTGTACATATGGGTTTATATCTACATATATATAGTTCAATTATCTGTTACAAGCAAATTTATTAAATTTGCTTAGTATATCTGGTATCTTATTTTCATTAATAAGATATCTTGACATGTCACATAGGTTATTATACTGTCTGTCTCTGTATTCCTCAATAAGTGGACAATTAAGCACATAGTGTTCAAGACAGTGACCATATGCCTGATCACATAATTTACATTTAGTTTGATCATCATGTGTGTGTCTCCCAAACTGCCAGAAGTACTTGTAACCAAGCCTAAGCCTGGCCACTACAACATCAGTCAGTCTGTTCACATTGCAAGTTGCTCCATAAACATACTTATCTACGTTCATGTTATCATAGTGGGTTATAGATCTACTCAGGCTTCTAACTGCATTCCTATAACAATCATTTTCATTATTTACTTCTCTCCTAATATTATTCCTAATGCTACACACACATATACCAAAGTTATATTCTACATTCTTCTTCTGGGTACTCTTTTTGCCTAACAGGAGAGAAGTAAATAACGGAAATGATTGTTATAGGAATGCAGTTAGAAGCCTGAGTAGATCTATAACCCACTATGATAACATGAACGTAGATAAGTATGTTTATGGAGCAACTTGCAATGTGAACAGACTGACTGATGTCGTAGTGGCCAGGCTTAGGCTTGGTTACAAGTACTTCTGGCAGTTTGGGAGACACACACATGATGATCAAACTAAATGCAAATTATGAAGGAGTAATCCAATGTGTGATGGGATCCATAGCAATTGTACATTAATTCCTTTGTCCCTAATTTTTGAGTATCTATACCTGGCTTCCCCAATGAGCATGTTGTTGGAGTCATTTTATGAGTCAAGAGCCTTCAATGATGACATAGAATCAGTAATGATGATAGAGTCAAGCTCAGTGTCATAGGTTAGCTTTAGCGCCATTAGGATTGCAAACAATTCAGTTTGCAGTGTAGACGCCCAGTTGTTAATTCTTATGCCTAACTCAACAAATTTATTATCGTTCTTAACTAGGAAGGTGGCAACAAGAGCAGATGCAGCCCTGCCAGAAGACTCCTGTTTAGATCCATCAGTGTATATAACTTGTGATAACTTGTTACTACCAGCTAGGTGAGAAATTTCTTCTTGAGCAGTTGCTTTAACAAGTGATTTAAGGAAGGGATTACTAGCAATGAGCTTCTTGGGAGGAACTTGCAGTAACTTGTGATAAGCATATACAATATACACATGGTTGCTAACATACATTACAAAAC
>NW_027196177.1:0-104053 GCF_038502225.1 Cherax quadricarinatus | reverse complement strand
AAGTCTGTAGTAGGCGGGTGATTACTGGTGATGAGGGTAGTTTGTAGGTTTTCCTGCGCGGTGATGACTGACGGTCTCATCACACTGTCACTACACACTGGACGGGACACAACTGTCTCCTCACACTGTCACTACACACTGGACGGGACACAACTGTCTCATCACACTGTCACTACACACTGGACGGGACACAACTGTCTCATCACACTGTCACTACACACTGGACGGGACACAACTGTCTCATCACACTGTCACTACACACTGGACGGAACACAACTGTCTCATCACACTGTCACTACACACTGGACGGGACACAACTGTCTCATCACACTGTCACTACACACTGGACGGAACACAACTGTCTCATCACACTGTCACTACACACTGGACGGAACACAACTGTCTCATCACACTGTCACTACACACTGGACGGAACACAACTGTCTCATCACACTGTCACTACACACTGGACGGAACACAACTGTCTCATCACACTGTCACTACACACTGGACGGAACACAACTGTCTCATCACACTGTCACTACACACTGGACGGGACACAACTGTCTCATCACACTGTCACTACACACTGGACGGGACACAACTGTCTCATCACACTGTCACTACACACTGGACGGAACACAACTGTCTCATCACACTGTCACTACACACTGGACGGAACACAACTGTCTCATCACACTGTCACTACACACTGGATGGATCACACTGTCACTACACACTGACTCTCACCACACTGTCACTACACACTGGACGGGACACAACTGTCTCATCACACTGTCACTACACACTGGACGGAACACAACACTGTCACTGGTCACTACACACTGGACGGACACAACTGTCTCATCACACTGTCACTACACACTGGACGGAACACAACTGTCTCATCACACTGTCACTACACACTGGACGGAACACAACTGTCTCATCACACTGTCACTACACACTGGACGGAACACAACTGTCTCATCACACTGTCACTACACACTGGACGGGACACAACTGTCTCCTCACACTGTCACTACACACTGGACGGAACACAACTGTCTCATCACACTGTCACTACACACTGGACGGGACACAACTGTCTCATCACACTGTCACTACACACTGGACGGAACACAACTGTCTCATCACACTGTCACTACACACTGGACGGGACACAACTGTCTCATCACACTGTCACTACACACTGGACGGGACACAACTGTCTCATCACACTGTCACTACACACTGGACGGGACACAACTGTCTCATCACACTGTCACTACACACTGGACGGGACACAACTGTCTCATCACACTGTCACTACACACTGGACGGAACACAACTGTCTCATCACACTGTCACTACACACTGGACGGAACACAACTGTCTCATCACACTGTCACTACACACTGGACGGGACACAACTGTCTCATCACACTGTCTCATTGGACACACAACTGTCACTACACACTACACACTGTCCCTACACACTGGACGGGACTGTCTCCTCACACTGTCACTACGCACTTGACGGAACACAACTGTCTCATCACACTGTCACTACACACTGGACGGAACACAACTGTCTCATCACACTGTCACTACACACTGGACGGGATACAACTGTCTCATCACAGTCACTACACACTGGACGGGTCACAACTGTCTCATCACACTCTCACTACACACTGGACGGGACACAACTGTCTCATCACACTGTCACTACACACTGGACGGGACACAACTGTCTCATCACACTGTCACTACACACTGGACGGAACACAACTGTCTCATCACACTGTCACTACACACTGGACGGAACACAACTGTCTCATCACACTGTCACTACACACTGGACGGAACACAACTGTCTCATCACACTGTCACTACACACTGGACGGAACATAACTGTCTCATCACACTGTCTACACACTGGGTGGGACACAACTGTCCCATCACACTGTCACTACACACTTGACGGGACACAACTGTCTCCTCACACTGTCACTACGCACTTGACGGAACACAACTGTCTCATCACACAGTCACTACACACTGGACGGGACACAACTGTCTCATCACACTGTCACTACACACTGGACGGGACACAACTGTCTCATCACACTGTCACTACGCACTGGACGGAACACAACTGTCTCATCACACTGTCACTACACACTGGACGGGACACAACTGTCTCATTACACTGTCACTACACACTGGACGGGACACAACTGTCTCATCACACTGTCACTACACACTGGACGGAACACAACTGTCTCATCACACTGTCACTACACACTGGACGGGACACAACTGTCTCATCACACTGTCACTACACACTGGACGGGACACAACTGTCTCATCACACTGTCACTACACACTGGACGGGACACAACTGTCTCATCACACTGTCACTACACACTGGACGGGACACAACTGTCTCATCACACTGTCACTACACACTGGACGGGACACAACTGTCTCATCACACTGTCACTACACACTGGACGGAACACAACTGTCTCATCACACTGTCACTACACACTGGACGGGACACAACTGTCTCATCACACTGTCACTACACACTGGACGGGACACAACTGTCTCATCACACTGTCACTACACACTGGACGGGACACAACTGTCTCATCACACTGTCACTACACACTGGACGGAACACAACTGTCTCATCACACTGTCACTACACACTGGACGGGACACAACTGTCTCATCACACTGTCACTACACACTGGACGGGACACAACTGTCTCCTCACACTGTCACTACACACTGGACGGAACACAACTGTCTCCTCACTCTGTCATTACACACTGGATGGGACACAACTCTCTCCTCACACTGTCACTACACACTGGACGGGACACAACTGTCTCCTCACACTGTCACTACACACTGGACGGACACAACTGTCTCATCACACTGTCACTACACACTGGACGGGACACAACTGTCTCATCACACTGTCACTACACACTACACACTGGACTGGGGGACACAACTGTCTCATCACACTGTCACTACACACTGGACGGGACACAACTGTCTCATCACACTGTCACTACACACTGGACTTGACACAACTGTCTCATCACACTGTCACTGCACACTGGACGGGACACAACTGTCACTACACACTGGACGGGAAACAACTGTCTCATCACACTGTCACTACACACTGGACGGGACACAACTGTCTCATCACGGTCACTACACACTGGACGGGACACAACTGTCTCATTACACTGTCACTACACACTGGACGGGACACAACTGTCTCATCACACTGTTATTACACACTGGACGGAACACAACTGTCTCATCACACTGTCACTACACACTGGACGGAACACAACTGTCTCATCACACTGTCACTACACACTGGACGGAACATAACTGTCTCATCACGCTGTCTACACACTGGGTGGGACACAACTGTCTCCTCACACTGTCACTACGCACTGGACGGGACACAACTGTCTCATCACACTGTCACTACACACTGGACGGAACACAACTGTCTCATCACACTGTCACTACACACTGGACGGGACACAACTGTCTCATCACACTGTCACTACACACTGGACGGGACACAACTGTCTCATCACACTGTCACTACACACTGTACGGAACACATCGGTCTCATCACACTGTCACTACACACTGGACGGGACACAACTGTCTCCTCACAATGTCACTACACACTGGACGGGACACAACTGTCTCATCACACTGTCACTACACACTGGACGGAACACAACTGTCTCATCACAGTCACTACACACTGGACGGGACACAACTGTCTCATCACACTGTCACTACACACTGGACGGGACACAACTGTCTCATCACACTGTCACTACACACTGGACGGACACATCACACTGTCGGGATCACACTGTCACTACACTGGACTGTCTCATCACACTGTCACTACACACTGGACGGGACACAACTGTCTCATCACACTGTCACTACACACTGGACGGGACACAACTGTCTCATTACACTGTCACTACACACTGGACGGGACACAACTGTCTCATCACACTGTCACTACACACTGGACGGGACACAACTGTCTCATCACACTGTCACTACACACTGGACGGGACACAACTGTCTCATCACACTGTCACTACACACTGGACGGGACACAACTGTCTCATCACACTGTCACTACACACTGGACGGAACACAACTGTCTCATCACACTGTCACTACACACTGGACGGGACACAACTGTCTCCTCACACTGTCACTACACACTGGACGGAACACAACTGTCTCATCACACTGTCACTACACACTGGATGGGACACAACTGTCTCATCACATTCTCACTACACACTGGACGGAACACAACTGTCTCATCACACTGTCACTACACACAACTGTCTCATCACACTGTCACTACACACTGGACGGGACACAACTGTCTCATGACACTGTCACTACACACTGGACGGAGCACAACTGTCTCATCACACTGTCACTACACACTGGACGGGACACAACTGTCTCACACACTGTCACTACACACTGGACGGGGACACAACTGTCTCATCACACTGTCACTACACACTGGACACAACTGGGACACAACTGTCTCCTCACACTGTCACTACGCACTGGACGGGACACAACTGTCTCATCACACTGTCACTACACACTGGACGGGACACAATTGTCTCATCACACTGTCACTACGCACTGGACGGAACACAACTGTCTCATCACACTGTCACTACACACTGGACGGGACACAACTGTCTCATCACACTGTCACTACACACTGGACGGGACACAACTGTCTCCTCACACTGTCACTACACACTGGACGGAACACAACTGTCTCATCACAGTCACTACACACTGGACACAACTGGTCACTACACACTGGACACAACTGTCTCATCACACTGTCACACACTGTCACTACACACTGGACGGGACACAACTGTCTCGTCACACTGTCACTACACACTGGACGGGACACAACTGTCTCATCACACTGTCACTACACAATGGACGTGACACAACTGTCTCCTCACACTGTCACTACACACTGGACGGGACACAACTGTCTCATCACACTGTCACTACACACTGGACGGGACACAACTGTCTCTCACACTGTCACTCTGTCACTACACACTGGACATCACACTGTCACTACACACTGGACGGGACACAACTGTCTCATCACACTGTCACTACACACTGGACGGGACACAACTGTCTCATCACACTGTCACTACACACTGGACGGGACACAACTGTCTCATCACACTGTCACTACACACTGGACGGGACACAACTGTCTCATCACACTGTCACTACACACTGGACGGAACACAACTGTCTCATCACACTGTCACTACACACTGGACGGGACACAACTGTCTCATCACACTGTCACTACACACTGGACGGGACACAACTGTCTCATCACACTGTCACTACACACTGGACGGGACACAACTGTCTCATCACACTGTCACTACACACTGGACGGGACACAACTGTCTCATCACACTGTCACTACACACTGGACGGGACACAACTGTCTCATCACACTGTCACTACACACTGGACGGGACACAACTGTCTCATCACACTGTCACTACACACTGGACGGGACACAACTGTCTCATCACACTGTCACTACACACTGGACGGGACACAACTGTCACTACACACTGGACGGAACACAACTGTCTCATCACACTGTCACTACACACTGGACGGGACACAACTGTCTCATCACACTGTCACTACACACTGGACGGAACACAACTGTCTGATCACTCTGTCACTACACACTGGGTGGGACACAACTGTCTCATCACACTGTCACTACACACTGGACACTGGACGGAACACAACTGTCTCATCACACTGGGACCCAACTGTCTCATCACACTGGACGGAACACAACTGTCTCATCACACTGTCACTACACACTGGGTGGGACACAACTGTCTCATCACACTGTCACTACACACTGGACGGGACACAACTGTCTCATCACACTGTCACTACACACTGGGTGGGACACAACTGTCTCATTACACTGTCACTACACACTGGACGGGACACAAATGTCTCATCACACTGTCTCTACACACTGGACGGGACAAAACTGTCTCATCACACTTTCACTACACACTGGACGGGACACAACTGTCTCATCACAGTCACTACACACTGGACGGGACAGAACTGTCTCATCACACTGTCACTACACACTGGACGGGACAGAACTGTCTCATCACACTGTCACTACACACTGGACGGGACACAACTCTCTCATCACACTGTCACTACACACTGGACGTGACACAACTTTCTCATCACACTGTCACTACACACTGGACGGTACAAAACTGTCTCATCACACTGTCACTACACACTGGACAGAACTGGGACACAACTGTCTCATCACACTGTCACTACACACTGGACGGAACACAACTGTCTCATCACACTGTCACTACACACTGGACGGGACACAACTGTCTCATCACACTGTCACTACACACTGGACGGAACACAACTGTCTCATCACACTGTCACTACACACTGGACGGGACACAACTGTCTCATCACACTGTCACTACACACTGGACGGGACACAACTGTCTCCTCACACTGTCACTACACACTGGATGGGACTCAACTGTCTCCTCACACTGTCACTACACACTGGACGGGACACAACTGTCTCATCACACTGTCATTACACACTGGATGGGACACAACTGTCTCATCACATCATCACTACACATGACGGGACACAACTGTCTCATCACACTGTCACTACACACTTGACGTTACACATCTGTCTCATCACACTGTCACTACACACTGGACGGGACTCAACTGTCTCATCACACTGTCACTTGTTCATCACACTGTCACTACACACTGGACACACTGGGAATAAGACAAAAAACTGTTCATCAGATTGTCACTACACACTGGACAGGTACATCACCTATATGAAGTATTTGTAATACTTGAAGTGACTAACATTTCTTTCTATTAATGTAACAATGTTTAGTAGGTCTGGCAAATACCCATTGTGACCTTCGTAGTTCTGGTAATTTTTGTATTATCGCTGACAGTATGAGGCGCCGCTGCCAAGATAATGTCACCTCACAGTGACTCCTCTTATATTCTTCCACTATGATAATGTTCACTAAGTTTTATCAACAATAATTCAATCAGTTATCAAACCTTAAATTTTACTCTCCAGTAGTCCAGATATTTTATAAACAAAGTGTTAGCAGTGTGGTGTTGGGAGCAAAGTGTTAGCAGCGTTATAACCAAGATAATACAAGTGACTGAACAAGATAGTTTATCTTAGTGACATCACCAGCAGCGAATGTTCACACGACTATGTTATCGTACCGCTGAATCACACTATATACTACAATGCTGAACTGTTACAAATCGGTTATATCAGGAAGCATATATTACACACGTAATTTGGCGTAGGTGTAAAAATAATTGTATTCTGGAATCTCTCTCTCTGGTAGACGTTATATATTTGTGGCAACAGCAGTGGCAACCACATTCTAGTCACGCTATTTTCTTCAACAATCATGTCCCATCAAAGCTTCTGATGGTCTCACTGCAGATACAACTGCACAAACCCACGTAGAACCCATAATGACCCACGACTACTAACACTGCTCGCATAACTTGATAAAATTAACGATCTAATGAACGCAGTCATGTAAACACAAGCTCCGCCCCGCTGCCACACCCACTATGATAACATGAACGTAGATAAGTATGTTTATGGAGCAACTTGCAATGTGAACAGACTGACTGATGTTGTAGTGGCCAGGCTTAGGCTTGGTTACAAGTACTTCTGGCAGTTTGGGAGACACACAGATGATGATCAAACTAAATGTAAATTATGTGATCAGGCATATGGTCACTCTCTTGAACACTATGTGCTTAATTGTCCACTTATTGAGGAATACAGAGACAGACAGTATAATAACCTATGTGACATGTCAAGATATCTTATTAATGAAAATAAGATACCAGATATACTAAGCAAATTTCCTAAATTTGCTTGTAACAGATAAGTGAACTATAGATATGTAGATATAAATCCATATGTATTCCTGTTAACCCTTTGGGGCCTAGTTCCTAGGCCTTTTGTGTATCCATATGCTCTCGCGCTACCGTCCACAGGATGGATATGGGGTGCACAATAAACTAGCCACTTCGGTGGCAAAATCTAAATCTGCCACACCAATACTTAACTCAATATTTAAATAACAAAAAGGCACAATACCGTGACTGGAACGATACACAAACAACCCGCACATAAAAGAGAGAAGCTTACGACGACGTTTCGGTCCGACTTAGACCATTGACAAAGTCACACTAACAGAGGTGGAGCAGGACGGCTATATATAGCCGTCCTGCTCCAACTCAATCTTTGTTAATAAAAAGTTTGTCATTCATCACATTAACTATTAAACTAACGTCATCACTTTACCAATAATTACTTCAATTATACTATGACAGGAAATCGCAGAAGAAACAACGACAGTAACAACAATAAAACAATAAGGAATCTGCAGTTCAACTTGTGCACACTGTAGAGGACCCAGGTATACCAACCACCCCTCACAACCACCAGCTGGATGCAGGTATACCAACCACCCCTCACCAAAGGACCCCAATGGAAATAAGTCACTCTGTCTGACTTTTTTGGGTTATCCTAGGTTCTCTACACATATGCTGCTATGTATGATAATTCTATGTAACTGTATTGTGTATACCTGAATAAATTTACTTACTTACTTACCAACACCAGCAGGACGCCGGTATACCAACCACCTCTTGCCACCACCAGCAGGACGCCGGTTTACCAACCACCTTTCACCACCACCAGCAGGACGCCGGTGTACCAACCACCCCTCACCACAACCAGCAGGATGCTGGTATACCAACCAGCCATCACTAAAACCAGCAGAACGCCTGTATACCAACCACCCTTCATCACCACAAGCAGGACACCGGTATACCAACCACCCCTCACAACTACCAGCAGGATGCCGGTGTACCATCCCCCCCTCACCACCGCCAGCAGGACGCCGGTATACCATCCACCACTTACTACCACCAGCAGGACGCCATTGTACCAACCACCCCTACTACCACTAGCAGGACGCCGGTATACAAACCACCCCAAACCACCACCAGCAGGACGCCGGTGTACCAACCACCCCTCACCACCACCAGCAGGACGCCGGTGTACCATCATTCCCTAACCTCCACCAGCAGGACGCCGGTGTACAAACCACCTCTCACCACCATCAACAGTACGCCAGTATATCAAACACATCTCACCACCACCAGCAAGACGCCGGTGCACCATCCACACCTCACCACCACCAGCAGGACGCCGGTGCACTATCCACCCCTCACCACCACCAGCAGGACGCCGGTGTACCATCATTCCCTAACCACCAACAGCAGGACGGTGGTGTATCAACCACCCCTCACCACCACCAGCAGGACGCCGGAGTACCATCCATCCCTCACCACCACCAGCAGGATGCCGGTGTACAAACCACCCCTCACCTTCACCAACAGGACGCCGGTATACCAAACACACCTCACCACCACCAGCAGGACGCCGGTGTACCATCATTCCCTAACCGCCACCAGCAGGACGCCGGTGTACAAACCACCTCTCACCACCATCAACAGTACGCCAGTATATCAAACACATCTCACCACCACCAGCAAGACGCCGGTGCACCATCCACACCTCACCACCACCAGCAGGATGCCGGTGCACTATCCACCCCTCACCACCACCAGCAGGACGCCGGTGTACCATCATTCCCTAACCACCAACAGCAGGACGGTGGTGTATCAACCACCCCTCACCACCACCAGCAGGACGCCGGAGTACCATCCATCCCTCACCACCACCAGCAGGATGCCGGTGTACAAACCACCCCTCACCTTCACCAACAGGACGCCGGTATACCAAACACACCTCACCACCACCAGCAGGACGCCGGTGCACCATCCACACCTCACCACCAGCAGGAGGCCCGTGTACCATCTACTCCTCACCACCACCAGCAGGACGCCGGTGAACCAACCATACCCCACCACCACCAGCAGGATGCTGGTATACCAACCACCACTCAAAACCACCAGCAGGATGCAGGTATACCAAACACCCCTCACCACCATCAGCAGGATGCCGGTATACAAACCATCCCTCACCACCACCAGCAGGACGCCGGTATACCAACCACCCTCACCACCACCAGCAGGACACCGGTATACCAACCACCCTCACCACCACCAGCAGGATGCCGGTATACCAACCACCCCTCTCCAACACCAGCAGGATGCTGGTGTACCAACCACCTCTCACCACCACCAGGAGAACGCTAGTGTACCAACCACCCTTCACTGCCACCAGCAGGACGCAGGTGTACCACCACCCCTCACCACCAGCAGTAGGATGCCGGTGAACCAACCACCCCTAACCACCACCAGCAGGACGCCGGTATACCATCCACCCCTCACCTCCACCACCAGGACAACGGTATACCAACCACCCCTAACCACCACAAGCAGGATGCCAGTATACCAACCACCCCTAAACACTACCAGCAGGTCGCCGATGTACCAACCAACCCTCGCCACCACCAGCAGGACGCCAGTGTACCATCCAACCCTAAACACTACCAGCAGGTTGCCGATGTACCAACCAACCCTCACCACCACCAGTAGGCCGCCGGTATACCAACCATACCCCACCACCACCAGCAGGATGTTGGTATACCAACCACCCCTCAAAACCACCAGCAGGACGCAGGTATACCAACCACCCTCACCACCACCAGCAGGATGCCGGTATACCAACCACCCTCACCACCACCAGCAGGATGCCGGTATACCAACCACCCCTCACCAACACCAGCAGGACGCCGGTGTACACCTCTCACCACCACCAGCAGAACACCGGTGTACCAACCACCCCTCACTGCCACCAGCAGGACGCAGGTGTACCACCACCCCTCACCACCACCAGCAGGATGCCGGTGAACCAACCACCCCTAACCACCACCAGCAGGACGCCAGTATACCATCCACCCCTCACCTCCACCACCAGGACGACGTTATACGAGCCACCCATAACCACCACAAGCAGGACACCGGTGAACCAACCACCCCTCACCACCACCAGCAGGACGCCAGTATACCAACCACCCATAACAATCACCAGGAGGATGCCGGTGTACTAACCACCCCTCACCACCACCAGCAGGATGCCGGTGTACCATCCATCCCACACCACCACCAGCAGGATGCCGGTGAACCAACCATCCCTCACCACCACCAGCAGGACGCTAGTATAACAACCACCCTTAACAATCACCAGTAAGACTCTGGTGTACCTGCCATCCCTCACCACTGCCCAGCAGGATGCCGTTATACCAACCACCCTTCTCCACCACAAGCAGGACGCCGGTGTACCAACAACCCCTCACCACCGCCCAGCAGGGAGCCGGTATAGCATCCGCCTCTCACTACCTTATAGCAGGACGCCAGTGTACCATCCACCCCTCACTACCACCCAGCGGATGCCGTTGTACCATCCACACCTCACTACCACCTAGCAGGATGCCTAAGTACCAACTACCCTTCACTACCGCCTAGCAGGACGCCGGTGTACCATCCACCCATCACAACTGCCCAGCAGGATGCCGGTTTACCATTCACCTCTCACTACCGCCAGGCAGGATGTCGGTGTACCAACCACCCCTCACCACCATCTAGCAGGATGCCAGTGTATCATCCACCCCTCACTACCGCCCAGCAGGACTCCGGTGTACCATCCACTACTCACCACTGCCCAGTATGACGCCGGTATACCAACAACCCCTCACCGATGCCCAGCAGGATGCTGGTGTACCAGCTGCCCCCACCACCACCAGCAGGATGCTGGCGCATCAACCACCCCTCTCCACCACCAGCAGGATGACACTGTATCATCCACCTCTCACCAAAAGCAGCACAATGCCGGTATACCAACTGCCGCTCACCACCACCAGCAGGACGCCAGTGTACCATCCATCCCTAACCACCAACAGCAGGACGTCGGTGTATCAACCACCCCTCACCACCACCAACAGGATGCCGGTGTACCATCCATCCCTCACCACAACCAGCAGGACGCCGTTGTACAAACCACCCCTCACTACCGCCCAGCAGGACACCAGTGTGCCATCCACCCCTCACTACCGCCCAGCAGGAAGCCGGTGTACCATCCACTGCTCACCTCTGCCCAGTATGACTCCGGTATACCAACAACCCCTCACCGACGCCCAGCAGAACGCCGGTGAACCAGCCGCCCCCACCACCACCAGCAAGATGCCGGCATATCAACCACACCTCTCCACCATCAGCAGGATGCCACTGTATCATCCACCTCTCACCAAAAGCAGAACGATGCTGGTATAACAACAGCCGCTCACCACCACCAGCAGGACGCCGGTGTACCATCCATCCCTAACCACCAACAGCAGGACATCGGTGCATCAACCACCCCTCACCACCACCAACAGGATGCTGGTGTACCATCCATCCTTCACCACAACCAGCAGGACGCCGTTGTACAAACCACCCCTCTCCAACACCAGCATGACGCCAATATACCAACCGCCCCTCACTCCCGCCCAGCAGCACGCCGGTGTACCATCCACCCCTCACTACCACCTGGCAGGATGCCGGTGTACCTGTTGCAACCCTTGAATGGGTTACAATGTATGTGATATATATTATGTATATGTTTATAATGTATATTACCTTTTCATATAATTTTATATTGCTTATATTTGCGATAATAGCTAAATCGTAAATATATTGCTTTATATTATTATTTGACTTAGTTATATTGTTAGGTAGGATGTAATATTCATATATTATGTGCTAATAGTTCAAGTCTTGACTGTCTAACTACTGTAATTATTGCTTGTGGCTCGTTACTCTGCCGGCTTCTGTGTTGCTGAGCAGCAACTGTCCACAGAGCTATCACGTGATCGAGGGGGGGTGTTCACACCTCACCTGAAGTATTCAGTCTGGGCTAGACTCTCTTGGTTGTTGGACGTACTCCTGACAAGAAGTGCCTAACTCTTCCTTATTGGCCGTTGTTGGAAGTTTGTCTCTGTAGCTTTCTTGTTGGTTCTATAGAACTCTGTTCACAGAACATTGTCTAGACTTAGTGATCTTCGATGTTGTACTGAGGTTGTGTGTTGCATAGACACTCTGAGCAACTCAGGTCCTGAGCTGTAGCTTGTGACCTAATTTGTACTGGTATCTGTGTACTGTCACAGTCAGGGATTTTCTTATGCTGAACTTAGATTCAGTAGTACTGGAGTTTTGTGACTTTTGTGGAGGATCTGCAGATGGTCCCTACTTAGTGTCATTATATTATCTCCTTGTTCCTGATTTTGTGTCACAGTTGCTTGTTATATTGTTGTTCGGCTTATCAGTTGTTTTATTGTTCAAGCAAGCTGTTCTGATTGCGAGGTGGTCAAGAAGTTAGTTTATGTGAGGACTTCATCAGTCACTGGTTTAAGTCTAGTTGAGTCGTGAGACACAGCGAACTAGTTAGAGCACTCACACACATACACACAAACTTACTTGTACATATTTGCATATTGTGTTAAATGTTAATGTACCAGACGGTACTTAAGATGTATAAATGTGATATGTGCTTTCAGCACAATAATACTATACACAAGAGAAGTGATTATTATTATTTTGATTATTGTGATTAATTTAATTTAATTTAATTTGATATACGCCTAGACAACTTAATTAATAAATTTATTAAATTTTAATTTCTCTTGTTAGTAGCCTACCAGTTGTAATCCTGAAGCACTAATAATTCTTATTGATTTCTAATGAATAATTTGACCAGGATACTGACTACTTGTTATGAAAACCCAATAACAGGCTGAATGCTAGAAGGGCAGTCCTTTCTAGTATTCACTAGAGATCTCTATGCTTATTAGAAATCGCGTTTTTTGTAACAAATGGGGGCCTGTCTGGGAGGCTCTTGATCCAAGGTGTTGGAGAAATTGTCCAGTCTGGCATACTAGTAACTCTATGGTCAAACACTTTGAGTACTTTCCTAATCTGAAGACTTTGAGTTTAGTCTTGTACAACATACTAGGTGGATGTATGTACTTGACTGAGTCTCTTGATCCAAGGATATGGAAATACTGTTTAGGTGCTCCAGCTCTAAGACAACCAACACTAGAATTCCTATTAGGATTATAGTTTCCCATAATCACTCTCTCGTAGTACACTTATTTTCGTGATGTATGTCAAAGTGACAGCTAATTGATACTCTGACTTTGTCTGGGTTAAGTACATTAAAACTTCAGAAGTGTTGGCGAGTAGCCAAATATCTCGGTGTGACGTATAACAGGAATTACACCACAGAAACTGTCAGAGCATTAATTAAAGATATATTGTTTCCTGCTCATACAGAGATGTCTGATTATGATTCAGATACAGAAAGCCTAGTGTCACAATTAGGAAGCATGACTCTACTTGATGACATAGAAGAAAGAGCAACTAAGGCAGAAGTGTCTGAGCCTAGTGAAATTTTGTTCTCGCTCATGCCTTCCCACCTCACTAACACAATAGTACAGAGTATAGCTGGTAGTATGACTCAGCCTCATACTAGTACTGTGTATGCTACACCTGTATCTACTTATCCTAGACCAGATCTAGACACTCTAGGGATGGCTGAACGAGGTGCCCGACCTAAGGACGGTCCAGACTCATTTGTTAGATTCCTTACTCCTCCATTACCCACTGGTCCTATCTCTCAGGAACAGTTTGAGAGGTTGGAATGCCTCATTATGTTGCAGATTGCACAAATAGAGGCACAGAGGAAATTGAACGAAGAAGATTTCCAGAGAGAAAATGTTCGTCTTGGAAGACAACAGACTGATAGATCACAGGACACATTTAATGTGGAGAAAGCTGCCTCAATGGATCCTAAGTTTTTTGAGAGTGACTTAGACATCTATTTTGATGTGTTTGAGAACCAGGCACATGCTATGAACTGGCCACGTAATCTCTGGGCTACTTTGTTGCACACAGCTTAGACAGGAAGAGCTCACACTTGTACTGCTGCTTTACTATTTGCCAAGTACATTAGTTATGATGCTGTCAAGCAAACTATTCTAGAGACATATAACTTGTTACCTGCAAGTTATCAACGTGCATTTCGTACATTACAACGACGACAAGATCAAACTTGTGTAGAGTTTGCTCTTGAGAAAGAAGTTGCATTTGAGAGATGGTGTAGATCAGCTAAGAGTAATAACTGCGACAGCCTTGTTCAATTGTTACTACATGAAGAGTTTAACAACTGTATGTCTGCTAACATACAAGAATATCTGATCCTTGGATATTCTGGAAACTGCAGCTTTAGCAGACAATTAAGAGATTTCTCACAAACTTGTATGTACTAAAACTCAGAGAAACAAGGTAACTAAAAATTGTCCTAGAATTTGGCAACCTAAATCAGCTGCTCATTGCCGGCCTGATGTACCTGCTACTGTAACTTCTCGTACCTTTACCAGGAAAACTCTCAATCCTGACTCTGTCTCTGCGGCTAGACAGAAATCTGATATCGAGAAGAACGTTAAATGTACCTGTTGTAGCAGAAAAGGACATGCTAGAGAGTATTGCTATAAGTTAGAAAGAGATACGCGAAGCAGTCATGTGGCTGGCGCCCCCACACAAGTCGTATACTCTTCCGAGCAACAAAGGCACCAAAATCCTAGATGACTAGCGTCAGAAAGTGTATTTGACGAGAAGATTCGTTCAGCAATGAGTCCTTACTTATCGAGAGGAAAAGTAGGAGTTGACGAATCACATCTGACTGAGATAATTACTTTCAGAGACACTGGCAGTTATCTCACGTTATTAAGAGAAGATGTGCTGCCCATAACTGATACCTATACCAAGATAGATGTATTGTTAGAAGCCTATGGCAACAGACCACCGTATGGTGAATTTTGTCTGTCTGTTGTCAGACAACTTATAATGAAATACCAAGTAACAACACCTGCTATACAAAACCGTCCTCGAACTCCTCAGGATATACCCAAGAGTTTGAGGAGGGAAGGTGATCACTTCATAATACAGCTTCCTGCAACTAAGAAGAAATTTGTTCAGAAGAGATGTGTTGTCTATGCACAAACAAAACGACGGCAACAAAGACGCAAAGACACTCGGTTTATGTGCAAGGAATATAAGGTACCTCTGTGCATGGTGCCTTGTTTCAATAAGTTTCACAAGCTGCAGCAGTTCTAAAAACATGTCCAGTGATTGTACATATGTAATTATATGATAGAACATTAGTATTATATAAGATTTGTGCGTATTTATCATAATAAACAAAAGTGGTAAACAATTTTATGATAATAACTTTAGTGCAGTTATTGTGTTCAATACAGTAAGTTTAGTCGACTATATATCGCATCCTGGGGGACAAGATTAAGGATAATGGAAATAAGTTAGACAGTCCTCGATGACGCACTGACTTTCTTGGGTTATATGGGTGCTATATATTATAAATCCGAACGAAATCTATATCTATATCTTATCTTATATTTATCATAATAAACAAAAGTGGTAAATTTTATGATAATAACTTTAGTGCAGTTATTGTGTTCAATACAGTAAGTTTATATATATATATATATATATATATATATATATATATATATATATATATATATATATATATATATATATATATATATATATATATATATATATGCAAAACAACCACTCTGAAAGAATAGAGAAATTCCAAGTGCTTTCGTGACTACTCACATTATCAAGGAACTATGAAAGTAAAGCATCCAAGGAAGCTATATAAGGGGTCTGGCCAACACCTCACTATCAGATCCCACAACGGTTAAACACCTGACGTGCGTCGACCCAACTTGGATAGGTCCTTTGCACAACTCACCCCACAAACTATTCTACCCAAGAAAATTTCAAAATTATTTGTCCAGTGTATTATTAAATTCTTCCCAAATTCTATTAATTATAAATGGATCTAATTTATATAAACCAAAGGAAATATTCATATTATTGTCAAAACTGCTTTTTATGAAACAAGATTCAATTATATTCCTGTCGACCATGGACTTGCTTGATACTACTTTCTCAACTTTTTGAAAATCAATTGGATGGTTAAAATCTCTTACATGAATAAATAGAGCATTGGAATCTTGTCCAGTTCTAATGCTATATTTATGTTGTTTTAATCTTAGTTCGAGATTTTTACCAGTTTGACCGTAATAAACTTTATCGCAAATTTTACAAGGAATCTTATAGACACATCCATCAGCATTTTGGGGGGAATTCTTTATCAAAAGTTTTTTTACTGTATCAAGATTTTTGAATACAACTTTAATATTACAAGTCTTAAGAAGAGAAGGCATATCAACCAAGTTTTCATGGTAAGGGAGAACCAACATATTTTTAGTTGAATAAGGCTGGTTGTCCCTTTTTGGATTGTAAAAAGTATTTCTAGCAACTTTAAAAGATTTATCAATTACATTTCTTGGGTATTTTAAATCATTACCTATTTCATAAATTTTGGATATTTCCTCATCTATGAACTCAGGACTACAAATTCGTAAAGCTCTCAAAAACATTGATGAGAAAACAGACAGTTTGACTCTATCTTGATGCGAGGAGTAATAGTGGACATAAAAACAGTTATTATTCCTCGCATCAAAATAGAGTCAAACTGTCTGTTTTCTCATCAATGTTTTTGAGAGCTTTACGAATTTGTAGTCCTGAGTTCATAGATGAGGAAATATCCAAAATTTATGAAATAGGTAATGATTTAAAATACCCAAGAAATGTAATTGATAAATCTTTTAAAGTTGCTAGAAATACTTTTTACAATCCAAAAAGGGACAACCAGCCTTATTCAACTAAAAATATGTTGGTTCTCCCTTACCATGAAAACTTGGTTGATATGCCTTCTCTTCTTAAGACTTGTAATATTAAAGTTGTATTCAAAAATCTTGATACAGTAAAAAAACTTTTGATAAAGAATTCCCCCCAAAATGCTGATGGATGTGTCTATAAGATTCCTTGTAAAATTTGCGATAAAGTTTATTACGGTCAAACTGGTAAAAATCTCGAACTAAGATTAAAACAACATAAATATAGCATTAGAACTGGACAAGATTCCAATGCTCTATTTATTCATGTAAGAGATTTTAACCATCCAATTGATTTTCAAAAAGTTGAGAAAGTAGTATCAAGCAAGTCCATGGTCGACAGGAATATAATTGAATCTTGTTTCATAAAAAGCAGTTTTGACAATAATATGAATATTTCCTTTGGTTTATATAAATTAGATCCATTTATAATTAATAGAATTTGGGAAGAATTTAATAATACACTAGACAAATAATTTTGAAATTTTCTTGGGTAGAATAGTTTGTGGGGTGAGTTGTGCAAAGGACCTATCCAAGTTGGGTCGGCGCACGTCAGGTGTTTAACCGTTGTGGGATGTGAAAGTGAGGTGCTGGCCAGACCCCTTATATAGCTTCCTTGGATGCTTTACTTTCATAGTTCCTTGATAATGTGAGTAGTCACGAAAGCGCTTGGAATTTCTCTATTCTTTCAGAGTGGTTGTTTTGCATATTCTGAAATCACCTGTTTACTGTGATCTTATTGCATATATATATATATATATATATATATATATATATATATATATATATATATATATATATATATATATATATATATATATATATATATATATATATATATATATATATATATATATATATATATATATATAACATATATGTTGCAGTATGTAGTGTAAAGCACCCTTCTGGCATGCAGTACTGGTTTCTCAGGCCCCAAATGTTAGTAGGAAAAGAAAAAATTAGAAAAGAAAATAAAAAACTATAAAAAACGTAAAATAAAGAAATGCGTTGTTGTGGAAATTGTCGATGTTGCTGCCACCCGGTCATTTTGGGTCAACTTCTCGCCACTGTATCTCGATAAATACTAATCAGAATTTTTTTGTTTTTGTTTTATTACCTTCACAAAAATATACTCTTTAATTTTGTAAGAAAAAATAATTTTTTTTTTCAAAATTTCTTGGATACGGGAGCACCCCTTCCAATTTTGGCCTTGGACCTTGAAAGGGTTAAGGGAGTAGTACCTGTACAGCATCTCCTCCTCCCAGCCAGGGCACATCCCCCCACCACCCACTGCTGCCCCTGCAACCTGCACCAAACATCAACAAACATGGACACCACTCCAAACAATAAAGAAAATTCCTTCTGTGGATTTGCTAATTTGCAGATACAAGACCCAGAGGTAGCCAAATTCATCAAGACTCAGGGCATAAAAATTGATATGCTAACCCAAGAAATGCAAGAGCTAGAAACCTCCAACACATACTACCTAGACAAGATCACAAACCTGGAGCACAAAGTATATAAATACACTGGAACATGAGGGTAATACCACACCAAGATTGAGGACACCATCAACCAATTCAGACATCAAGTCACCCAACTTAATACCAACATCGAACAACAGCTATATGATGATGATGTAGTTAACAGCCAACTCCTCCCAGCACCCATGACCCAAGACACATGTATGCAGACCACCCTATAACTGATCAAAGATCACCTTAAGGTAAACATACCTAAAGGTGATATATGTTTACCTTAATAATGATGAAACAAAAGGTTGTAAATTGATGGGTAATCAAACCGGGAAATAAACTGTGCTATTAAAGTTCATGAAGATATAACCTGTTAAAATCATCTATAACTATGAAAACTAGTGTGTATATAAAAGAGTGCCATACCAAAATGAGAAAAAATCTCCACTACAGATGAAGACAGCTACGCCATGATAAAAAAAAATCCACCAGTGCTTTGCGAGGGACAGGAAAATCGCAGTGAGGAAAGAATCCACAGGAAAGAGGCATTTCATTTCTAATGATCATGAGCTGGCCTATCTGAGTCAGAATAAGATGCAGTTTATGCCCACTGCTATCCACGAACAGTGTTATGAATCTAAATCTGTAACTGTAATTCCACTGAGCTATACAGCCTCTCCTCAATTACTGACAACTCGGAGATACGACTCTCCGACGAGTCAGTATTGCATGCCTTACAAGAATTTGGGTCATGGAAATGGGCAGCATGGTATCTCAGCATCAAGCATCTCAATCTCCTTCCTACAGCCACTCAGTACACCAGCTTTCACAGCCTCCAAGACTACATATTTTTACAAATTTGTACACTATTGTGCACCTCAAAGTACAACATAGAGTTAGAAGTGCAGCAGCACTTGGAAGAGGAAAAACAAGAGGAAAATGGGAGAAGTACAAAAGAACTTCACAGTAAAGGGGTTAGCTGGTGTGTTAGCCTTTGTGTTAACATTCTCTGTGTCTCGTAGCAACTTAAGAAATGATTAAACTCAGTGAACAAGGTATGTCCCAAAGCTCGATCGCTGGCACACTCAGCTCACACACTGAGGTCTGGAGATCAAATCCCTGGTACGGCTGGAAAACATTAGGATGTGTTTCCTTAAGACACTTGATATTCATGTTCAACCATCAGTATAAAATGGGTACATGGGTGTTAGTCGACTGGTGTGTGTCATATCCTGGGACAAAACTCACCTAATTTGCCAGAAATGCTCTGCATAACAAGTGGCTTACTATACAGTAGTATGTCATTCATGTCAGCTAGGTCCGTATACCTTGTACATGTACTTGCAGATATAAAGATATATATTATATTATTACAATATAATAATAAAATAATAATAATAATAATAATAATAATAATAATAATAATAATAATAATAATAATAATATTAATAATAATAATAACAATAATAAAAATAACCGCACTGGGGCACTTTATCCCTTTGACTGTCGCAACCCCCAATCCTTGAGGTGTTTCCTGGTGTCGCAAAATTAAAAAAATTAGACAATTTTACTACATGTAAACCACACAATAACCAAATTTCTGTGAACTCAGCATTGTAATCCTTATAGAGAATAAACTTTTAAAAAAAAAAAAAAAAAAAAAAAATCTTACGAAATTATAGAGAATCTTTTCCCGGTTGGAATGACACAAAAAAAATGAAATTTGATGAAAACAGACAGAATTACGCTCTCGCGAAGTTAGCAACCTCGGCAATATTTACAATTGTCCTAACTAAACCTAATGAAACACCACTACATCCCACTGACACAGCTAACAAGATAAACGACTTCTTCTCAACCATAGGATCTAATCTCGCCAATAAAACCCCACATACTAATGCCCATGCAGGGGACTACCTAGATGGGAATTTCCCAAATTCCTTCTATCTTGCACCAACTGAGCCCTCGGAAGTCACTGAGATTATAAAGTCACTTAAAAACAACTCAGGGAATCTGTCTAATGTCCCACCATTACTGTACAAGTGAGCGGCCCATATCCGTTCGCATGATATTTCATTACTTTTTAACAAGTCACTAGAAACTAGCACCTTCCCGAAACTACTCAAGATGGCAAGGGTTACACCAATACATAAAGGTGGTGACCCTACAGACTTAAACAACTATAGGCCAATATCAAACTTACGATTGCTATCCAAAATCTTTGAGAAACTCGCGCCCAGGAGACTATATTCATTTATAACAGCACAAAAGATACTCAACCCCTGCCAATTTGGATTTAGGAAAAATAAAAGCACTAATGATGCAATCATAAAAATGCTAGATCTGCTTTACACAGCATTAGAAAATAAGAAATATCCACTAGGAATTTTAATTGACCTAAGAAAAGCTTTTGACACAGTAGACCACGACATCCTTCTCCACAAACTTGACCATTACGGTATAAGAGGCCATGCGCTTGCTTATTTCAAATCTTACCTTACTAATAGGTATCAGTATGTTACCATTAAAGACACAGCATCAACAACATGGCCACTTGATACTGGAGTTCCACAGGGAAGTGTCCTTGGTCCCCTGCTCTTCCTCATATACATCAATGACCTTCCAAACGTATCCCAACACCTGAAACCCATTCTCTTTGCTGACGACACGACTTATGTCATCTCTCACCCTAATCTTACCACCCTCAACACCATTGTTAACGAGGAACTGATCAAAATATCGACTTGGATGACAGCCAATAAACTTACGCTTAACACTGACAAAACCTACTATAATATGTTTGGTAGCAGAGCAGGAGATGCACAAATTAACATTAAGATTGACAACACTCTAATTACCAAAAATAATGGGGGAAAATTCCTAGGCTTATACCTTGACAACAACCTGAATTTCAGCACCCATATCCAGCATATAACCAAAAAAGTATCCAAAACGAGTGGGATCCTCTCCAAGATACGATACTACGTGCCGCAAAATGCCCTTCTCACACTATACCACTCACCTATTTATCCATACCTCACCTATGCTATTTGTGCTTGGGGATCAACTGCAGCAACACACCTAAAGCCAATAATAATCCAACAAAAAGCTGCAGTAAGAATAATCACTAAATCCCATCTCTGGCAACACCCCCCACCCCCACTCTTCGTAGACCTAAACTTACTCACAGTTCAGTACATCCATACTTACTACTGTGCAATCTACATCTACAGGGCCTTAAACTCTAATATCAACCTTGACCTAAAACGCTTTCTTGATAGTAGTGATAGAACCCACAGGCATAACACCAGACACAAACATCTCTACGGCATTCCCCGTGTCCGAATAAACCTTTACAAAAATTCAATGTATGTCAAAGGCCCTAAAATCTGGAATACCCTACCTGAGAACTCTAGAACTGCAGACACATTCATCACCTTCAAAACTACCATTAGAAAACATCTTATCTCCCTGATACACCCCGTCAACTAACTACACGAATACCACCTGGTGGTTCACACTTACACTCACTCACTCATTTGACCATAAACAGAAATATTACCTGGAGAGAGTTTCGGGGGTCAACGCCCCCGCGGCCCGGTCTGTGACCAGGCCTCCTGGTGGATCAGCGCCTGATCAACCAGGCTGTTGCTGCTGGCTGCACGCAAACCAACGTACGAGCCACAGCCCGGCTGATCAGGAACTGACTTTAGGTGCTTGTCCAGTGCCAGCTTGAAGACTGCCAGGGGTCTGTTGGTAATCCCCCTTATGTGTGCTGGGAGGCAGTTGAACAGTCTCGGGCCCCTGACACTTATTGTATGGTCTCTTAACGTGCTAGTGACACCCCTGCTTTTCATTGGGGGGATGGTGCATCGTCTGCCAAGTCTTTTGCTTTCGTAGTGAGTGATTTTTGTGTGCAAGTTCGGTACTAGTCCCTCTAGGATTTTCCAGGTGTATATAATCATGTATCTCTCCCTCCTGCGTTCCAGGGAATACAGGTTTAGAAACCTCAAGCGCTCCCAGTAATTGAGGTGTTTTATCTCCGTTATGCGCGCCGTGAAAGTTCTCTGTACATTTTCTAGGTCGGCAATTTCACCTGCCTTGAAAGGTGCTGTTAGAGTGCAGCAATATTCCAGCCTAGATAGAACAAGTGACCTGAAGAGTGTCATCATGGGCTTGGCCTCCCTAGTTTTGAAGGTTCTCATTATCCATCCTGTCATTTTTCTAGCAGATGCGATTGATACAATGTTTGTTTAAATCCTCCTGAAGTTCCATAACATCTACGTTTGAATCAATTATCCTACCTATCTTTGTGTCATCGGCGAATTTGCTCATATCACTAGTAATTCCCTCATCAAGATCATTGATATATATTATAAACAACAACGGGCCCAAGACTGATATCCCTGTGGAACGCCACTTGTTTCAGATCCCCACTCGGATTTAACCCCATTTATGGACACTCTCTGCTTCCTGTCAGTGAGCCATGACTCGATCCACGAGAGCACTTTTCCCCCAATGCCATGAGCTGCCACTTTCTTTAACAGTCTATGGTGCGGAACTCTATCAAAAGCCTTACTAAAATCTAAGTAAATAATATCAAATTCTTTATTTGTATTTTGCTGCCCCGCTGGTACTCGAATATGTGAGTTCCGCAAGTGCTGCAGATTTGTTGTAACTATTTGCATGAGTGGATTACGCTGACTTAGGACATTGTGCTACCATCAGTACCTACGTAGGCTTAAAATGAGTGAGGAATGTCTGGCCTGCTGGGTGACCTTGAAAATGGCACTATAAGACCTGCATGCCACTTACACCCATACTGCGTGTGTCTAGTGAGGTGAATGTCCCTTCCTCGACTTTCCTATTAACCGGTATCCCTTAACTCGTCGTCATTATCTACATATGGGATAAGGGCGAGTTTAGCTGATCCAGGCCAAACAGCGCTCCAAGCCAGCCAGTGAAGGCCAAGGCTACATCTGTTCTGAATCCCAGAATGCCTTTGTGAACGTTCTACAGTGTTCTGGCCACACCTTCGGTGTTGTGAGAACTAGTTCTTATGTAGTGAAAATTTGTCTGTCATTCCAAGACACGTGTGCTAGATGTGTTAAGTGCTGTGGGTTTGGAGTAATTAACAAGTAGTACAGGGTTGGTAACTCTCGAGACGACTGTGGCCCAGTGAATGACCTTGAAAATTGCACTGCGACCTGCAGGCCACTACACCCATATTGCCTGTGTCTAGCGAGGTGAATATCCCTTCCTTGTCCCTCCTCCTTCCTCGATTTGGAACTCAGCCGTTCGCCTCTACTTGCTTGTGGTCTAGAGGCGGTTTTTGCCAGACCACATGGGTGCTTGAGTGCCCGTGTCCTCTGTGCCGCACTCCGCTCATCTTGCGAGTGTCTCCTGTGTGCCTGCCTGCCTGCTGCAAGCAGGTGTCCGGGTGGTTGGCGCGGGCTTGGCGAGCACAGTCAAGCAAGCTTGAGGGCAACACTGAAAGCTAGCCAGAACAAGCTAAGGCAGCCTGCAGTTATAGCTGTCCTAGGGCCCAGCATGTCTGTGTATACGTTCTGCTGCTGGCATACCAGTGTTTCCTGTAGTGGCTTGAGAACAATTTGACGAGCATTGCAGTGCTGACATTTTGAGTGGGACATGCCAGAGGTTCACTTATAAACATAGTAAGCTTGTGGTGATTGGCTTGTACACAGTGAACATTCATCTGTCATACTTGTGCTAGAAGTGTTAAGTGCTGCTTTCCCCAACAGTTAACTGTCATTTGTAAGCCTGTATTAAGACTTTAAAAGGCTCAGAGTGTGCTTCAGTGTAGCGACTCCTTACATTTGATAAATCAGTGTAATACATGCTCTGCTCAGTGTAACTGAACTATTAAATACGGTTACATAATTAAGTTGCTTGTCCTAGTGTCATTGTTGTGTTTTCTAATACATTTTCTCGTTCAGACTGAAACTTTACTGCTAAATTCCCAGTAATATTTCAAATTGCAGTGTTCATCTGTGATGTGAGTGTGTAACTTATGCTTTGTATTTTTACTGTGAACAAGCTTACTCCTGCATAATGTTAAGTTTCATGAATACTTTCTTACTTGAGTAATTCGGTTACCTTTCAACTGTGTTAAGCAAGAGTCAGCCTGTTAATATCTATGTTCCTTGCCATCTCATCTAGTGGGTCTAGCGCCTAGTTAAAATTGTAATAGTAACAATTTGCACTGATTATACTTCTAGTTATACATTGTGTAAATTGTTTTAGACTATTTGATCAACTGGATTGTAGTGTTTAACTTCTGATACACCAATTTAATGACTGCAGACACGCACTGACACATAATAAACACATTAAAACGCTGGTAACTCCAGAAGCTGGGCCTAGTGTGTGACCTTGAGAAGTTGAGTGTGTTTATTACGACCAGCGGTGTACCACTCTCACCTATATTTACATCAACAAAAGTGTATTCTAAGTGATAAAGTGTACACTTGGTGTACTTGGTAACACTTGTCATACATAGTAACGCGTGTGTAAGTGAGATTGTTTAGGTACTGGTTCATCTATCTACAGCTGCACACTTATGCTTGCATACATGTATAACATAGTAACGTGTGAGTTACCCAGGATGGACCAAGGAAGTCAACCAGAGTGATTTATCTCATTGTCATTGTAACATTACCTAGTTTTTTTTTTTTTTTTTTTTTTTTTTGTAATACTGTTTACAATCTATGGTTGGGGTAAGAGGTTGTCTTCAGCATTCATTGTGATGTCTGCTATATTATTATTTCAGTGAGGTACATTAGGTGGCAGTAGCCTGAACTAACTCAAGTGTAAGTTATTGAATTTGAACCTCATGTTTAATGTGATGTATGTCAGAATTCTAATTTTATGCTCAATATTACCTACTTTGTCTCTCTCTCTCTCTCTCTCTCTCTCTCTTTTCATCTTTGTAATTTGTGATAAGGTGTAAGACCTCGCCTGTACCATCCATTATATCATTATATGTACCATATTATTAACACACATACAAGAGGTCTCTGAGTGTGTTTTTGGTGGGGTGTGTGTCGTATTGAGTGGTGGTGGTCTGGGTTGAGTATGGTTGGAGGTGTTCATTGAACTTGAGCACTTGTGTCTTGTGATCTATTTTGGACTTCTGACTTTGTAGTGAATATTTGCTCTTGCATAAGCTATAAGGGAAAGATAAGCGAGGAATTCTTGTGTTGTGAGTCTTACACCAGATATCATCACTGGCAAACATGGCAACTGTCATAGAGGAAACTATTTCTGCAGGTGATGGAAATGATGATAGCTTCCAGACCTTTAAAAGTAAACAAAAGAGAAAAAGTGAGAAAGGGCTAGAGCGTCGACGTAGTCAGACTCACTTGAATCGTACACAATGTGATACTAAACGTCCTTGGTGCACAGAGGCTGCAAAAAGTCTTTCTTCAAAGGAAGAATGTGTTAAGCTGAACTTCCCTGACAACACCCCGCTGCCTGCTAAGTGTGCATGGCTAATGGAAGCTGTAAACAAGCATCCTAACTCAAGGATCCAATTTAGGAAAAACACACACAACTTTGTGTTTGTGGAACAGAATAAAGAGCTGATCAATGATCTACTTAGTACACCTTATGGGGATATTAAGCTGCTCCGACCTCCATCAGACACTCACCACTTTAAAAAATGGGCCAGTATCATAATCTTTGGATACCCTCTCTGCATGGACCCATCCCATCTGACTCTAAGTGAGCATATCATCAAGCCTAAAAGACTTAAAGGAAAATCCCAAATTATTGCCAGTTGGGTAGGTCCTGTGCCCCTCCCCCGGAATATCTGGGTGCATGGTTTACGTTTCCTAAACATCGAAGTGTACCTACCCCCTAAACGTAGGTGTTACAAATGCCAGCACTATGGAATACTACATTCTTGGTGTGGTAAGTGTGCTGGGAAACATTCCACTAGAGAATGCACAGTAGGCCCTGACAGCCGAAAATTTAAGTGTATTAACTGTAAAGAAGTTGGGGTTACAGTTTCCCACAAGGACTGCAGTCAGAACCCAAACAACCTTCGATGTAAACCTGATAACAGTCCTTTAATGGTAACTGAGGATGGGGCCATCCAGTCTACCACAGCCAGATCTGAGACTGAACCTCTGCAAAGTGTGCAAGAACCCCACCTCACTGCAAAGGATTCTGGTGATACCAGAATGCCATCACACACACCAGCTGTGGAGGAGCTAGCCATCCCTGCTAGCACATATGGAACTACTGGTCTGCCACTACAGATACCTATGGCTACACCTGAATATGGGGATGAGTTTGTCATTTCTCCCAATACACACAACTACAACAGTCAGACGGACACTACACAGGTAACCTCCCTGGAAATTGGAGATGAGTCAGATGCACAGGACCTACCTGCAATGAATGATGAAACAGAGAACACTAATGTAACCATGGTACCTGTTAAGGTGATAGGTGTTAAAGAAAGCACTAACCCAGAAGTGCCATCCTCCGGAGAGGCATTGGATTCGCCTTACCTTCCTCATATTATAACAACTTTCCAGAAAAAAATTGAGCATCTTGAACAGATCCTGACAAGTTTAATAAATATATGTAATCAGGATGATGCTCTTAAGCATGGTGATGATGTCAAAAGTGCAGCAATCTCCGTTCAGCTTCCAGCAATTTGTGAGAAAGAAGCCCATAACTCTTGCCTTCAAGACTTGCCTTATAACTGGCTGCCAAAATGCCGAAAAATGCTTAAAAATAAAGGTCCTGAAGATAAAGACGTACAAACTATGCTATTTGCTCTTAAGTATCTGCACACTGTAGTCAAAGCATAATAGTTTTACCATCTTATGAGCAAGAGATTGTAATAACTCACTACAATGGATACATTACAAATCTTTTCATGGAACATTGCTTCCATCAGGAAGCGGTTGCCTGACTTACATCATATTAGTGCAACCAAGAATATTGATGTCATCTGTTTGCAGGAATGTAGATTGAAAGATGGAGCACCTCCACCAAACTTGCCTGGATATGCAGCTTATAACCTAAGGTCAACCAACTGTTGTGTGATGTATGTCAGAAAGAGCTTGCCACATTCACTCCTTTCCTTGCAGAGTCGAGTTAACATGCAGTATCATGGTGTCAAAGTATATGCAGGCGATTTTTCCATAAACATTTTTAATCTCTATGCCCCAGCGAACCAGCTTCGACCTGATGCTTTACCAGATCGCATCAATAGTGAACCTACCATCATTCTTGGAGATTTTAATGCCAGACATAAGAATATTGGTGGGTCTATAACAAACACCAATGGAACTAAACTAGTGAGATTGCTAAATGAGCATGATAATGTTCGAATTGTGGGCACTACTGAGCCTACTCACATATATGGTGGCATACTAGATCTGTGTCTTGGATTTAATACATCATATTAATCTCAATCTTAAAATAATGAATCCTGTGATACTCCAATACTGAAACTATGTACTGTGCCAAAACAAAAGCATTCACATTGCTAAACTCACAAACTAGTATTTAGTCACTTAGCCATAATACCAACTTACCTCATAATTTGTAAAATTTACAATTAAGAATAAAACTAAATATGCCCGAAATGCCTAGCCATGCTAAGCATTCTAGTGGTACACTCTGTAATCACAATTTTACTGCATGTAAACCACACAATAACCAAATTTCTGTAAACTCAGCATTGTAATCCTTATAGAGAATAAACTTTGAATTTGAATTTGAATTGAACTGAGCCCACGGAAGTCACTGAGATTATAAAGTCACTTAAAAATAACTCGAGGAATCTGTCTCATGTCCCACCATTACTGTACAAGCGAGCGGCCCATGTCCTTTCGCATGCTATTTCATTACTTTTTAACAAGTCACTAGAGACTAGCACCTTCCCGAAACTACTCAAGATGGCAAGGGTTACACCAATAAAAAAGGTGGTGACCCTACAGACTTAAACAACTATAGGCCAATATCTAACTTACCATTGCTATCCAAAATCTTTGAGAAACTCGTGCACAGGACACTGTATTCATTTATAACGTCTCAAAAGATACTCAACCCCTGCCAATTTGGATTCAGGAAAAATAAAACCACTAATGATGCAATCATAAAAATGCTAGATCTGCTTTACACAGCATTGGAAAATAAGGAATATCCACTAGGAATTTTTATTGACCTAAGAAAAGCTTTTGACACAGTAGACCACGACATCCTACTCCACAAACTTGATCATTACGGTATAATTGCCATGCGCTTGCTTATTTCAAATCTTACATTACTAATAGGTATCAGTACGTCACCATTAAAGACAGCATCAGCAACACGGCCACTTGATACTGGAGTTCCGCAGGGAAGTGTCCTTGGTCCCCTGCTCTTCCTCATATACATCATTGACCTTCCAAACGTATCCCAACACCTGAAACCCATTCTCTTTGCTGATGACACGACTTACGTCATCTCTCACCCTAATCTTGCCACCCTCAACACCATTGTGAATGAGGAGCTGATTAAAATATCGACTTGGATGACAGCCAATAAACTTACGCTTAACACTGACAAAACCTACTATATTATGTTTGGTAGCAGAGCAGGAGATGCACAAATTAACATTATGATTGAAAACACTCTAATTACCAGAAATAATGGGGGCAAATTCCTAGGCTTATACCTTGACAACAACCTGAATTTCTGCACCCATATCCAACATATAACCAAAAAAGTATCCAAAACGGTTGGGATCCTCTCGAAGATACGATACTACGTGCCGCAAAATGCCCTTCTCACACTATACCACTCACTTATTTATCCATACCTCACCTATGCTATTTGTGCTTGGGGATCAACTGCAGCAACACACCTAAAGCCAATAATAACCCAACAAAAAGCTGCAGTAAGAATAATCACTAAATCCCATCCCTGGCAACACACCCTCTCACTCTTCATAGACCTAAACTTACTCCCAGTTCAGTACATCCACACTTGCTACTGTGCAATCTACATCTACAGGGCCTTAAACTCTAAAATATCAACCTTGACCTAAAACGATTTCTTGATAGTTGTGACAGAACCCACAGGCATAACACCAGACACAAACATCTCTACGACATTCCCCGTGTCTGACTAAACCTTTACAAAAATTCAATGTATGTCAAAGGCCCTAAAATCTGGAATACCCTACCTGAGAATTCTAGAACTGCAGACACATTCATCACCTTCAAAACTACCATTAGAAAACATCTTATCTCCCTGATACACCCCGTCAACTAACTACACGAATACCACCTGGTGGTTCACACTTACACTCACTCACTCATTTGACCATAAACAGAAATATTAATCTCAATCTTAAAATAATGAATCCTGTGATACTCCAATACTGAAACTATGTACTGTGCCAAAACAAAAGCATTCACATTGCTAAACTCACAAACTAGTATTTAGTCACTTAGCCATAATACCAACTTACCTCATAATTTGTAATATTTTACAATTAAGTCTGTCCAAAATGCCTAGCCATGCTAAGCGTTCTAGTGGTACACTCTGTAATCACAATTTTATCACATGTAAACCACACAATAACCAAATTTCTGCAAACTCAGCATTGTAATCCTTATAGAGAATAAACTTTGAGTTGAATTGAATTGAAAATAAGGCAGGGTGGCCCAAAAGAGAAAAACTTTCACCATCATTCACTCCATCACTGTCTTGCCAGAAGGGTGCTTTACACTACAGTTTTTAAACTGCAACATTAACACCCCTCCTTCAGAGTGCAGGCACTGTACTTCCCATCTCCATGATTCAAGTCCGTCCTGCCGGTTTCCCTGAATCCCTTCTTAAATGTTACTTTGCTCACACTCCAACAGTGCATCAAGTATTAAAAACCATTTGTCTCCATTCACTCCTATCAAACACACTCACACATGCCCGGTGGAAGTCCAAGTCCCTCGAACACGAAACCTCCTTTACCCCCTCCCTCCAACCCTTCCTAGGCCGACCCCTACCCCGCCTTCCTTCCAAAACAGACTGATACACTCTTGAAGTCCTTCTGTTTCGCTCAATTCTCTCTACATGTCCGAACCACCTCAACAACCGTTCCTCAGTTCTCTGGACAACAGTTTCGGCAATCTCGCACCTCCTCCTAACTTCCAAACTATGAATTCTCTGCATTATATTCACACCACACATTGCCCTCAGACATGACATCTCCACTGCCTCCAGCCTTCTCCTCACTGCAACATTCATCACCCAGGCTTCACACCCATACAGGAGCGTTGGTAAAACTATACTCTCATACATTCTTTTCTTTGCTTCCAAGGACAAAGTTCTTTGTCTCCACAGGCTCCTAAGTGCACAGCTCATCCTTTTCCCCTCATCAATTCAATGATTCACCTCATCTTTCATTGACCCATCCACTGACACGTCAACTCCCAAATATCTGAATACATTCACCTCCTCCATACTCTCTCCCTCCAATCTGATATCCAATCTTTCATCACCTAATCTTTTTGTTATTCTCATAACCATACTTTTTCCTGCATTCACTTTCAATTTTCTTCTTTTACACACCCTACCAAATTCATCCACCAACCTCTGCAACTTCTCTTCAGAATCACCCAAGAGCACAGTGTCATCAGCAAAGAGCGACTGTGACAACTCCCTCTTTATGCATGATTCTTTATCTTTTAACTCCATGCCTCTTGCCAAGAACCACGCATTTACTTCTCTTACAACCCAATCTATAAATATATTAAACAACCATGGTGACATCACACATCCTTGTCTAAGGCATACTTTTACTGGGAAATAATCTCCCTCTTTCCTACACACTCTAACTTGAGCCTTACTATCCTAGTAAAAACTCTTCACTGCTTTCAGTAACCTACCTCCTATACCATACATCTGCAGCATCTGCCACATTGCCCCCCTATCCACCCTGTCATACGCCTTTTCCAAATCCATAAATGCCACAAAGACCTCTTTAGCATTATCTAAATACTGTTCACTTATATGTTTCACTGGAAACACCTGGTCCACACACACCCTACCTTTCCTAAAGCTTCCTTGCTCATCTGCTATCCTATTCTCCGTCTTACTCTTAATTCTTTCAATAACAACTCTACCATACACTTTACCAGGTATACTCAACAGACTTATCCCCTATAATTTTTGCACTCTCTTTTGTCCCCTTTGCCTTCATACAAAGGAACTATGCATGCTCTCTGCCAATCCCTAGGTACCTTACCTTCTTCCATACATTTATTAAATAATAGCACCAACCACGCCAAAACTATATCCCCACCTGCTTTTAACATTTCTATCTTTATCCCATCAATCCCAGATGCCTTACCCCCTTTCATTCTACCTACTGCCTCATGAACTTCCCCAACACTCACAACTGGCTCTTCCTCACTCCTACAAGATGTTATTCCTCCTTGCCCTATACACGAAATCACAGCTTCCCTCAAACAATTCCTCAAAATATTCTCTCCATCTTTCCTATACCTCTAACTCTCCATTTTATAAATAACTCTCCTCTCCTATTTTTCACTGACAAATCCATTTGTTCTCTAGGATTCCTTAACATGTTAATCTCACTTCAAACCTTTTTCTTATTTTCAACTAAATTTGTTGATAACATATCACCCAGTCTCTCATTTGCTCTCTTTTTACATTGCTTCACCACTCTCTTAACCTCTCTCTTTTTATCCATATACTCTTCCCTCCTTACATCACTTCAACTTTGTAAAAACTTCTCATATGCTAACTTTTTCTCCCTTACTACTCTCTTTACATTATCATTCCACCAATCGCTCCTCTTCCCTCCCGCACCCACCTTCCTGTAACCACAAACTTCTGCTGAACACTCTAACACTACATTTTTAAACCTACCCCATACCTCTTCGACCCCATTGCCTATGCTCTCATTAGCCCATCTATCCTCCAATAGCTGTTTATATCTTACTCTAACTGCCTCCTCGTTTAGTTTATAAACCTTCACCTCTCTCTTCCCTGCTGCTTCTATTCTCCTTGTATCCCATCTACCTTTTACTCTCAGTGTAGCTACAACGAAAAAGTGATCTGATATATCTGTGGCCCCTCTATAAACATGTACATCCTGAAGTCTACTCAACAGTCTTTTATCTACTAATACATAATCCAACAAACTACTGTCATTTTGCCCTACATCATGTCTTGTATACTTATTTATCCTCTTTTTCTTAAAATATGTATTACCTATAACTAAACCCCTTTCTATACAAAGATCAATCAAAGGGCTCCCATTATCATTTACATCTGGCACCCCAAACTTACCTACAACACCCTCTCTAAAAGTTTCTCCTACTTTAGCATTCAGGTCCCCTACCACAATTACTCTCTCACTTGGTTCAAAGGTTCCTACACATTCACTTAACATCTCCCAAAATCTCTATCTCTCCTCTACATTCCTCTCTTCTCCAGGTACATACACGCTTATTATGACCCACTTTTAGCATCCAACCTTTACTTTAATCCACATAATCCTTGAATTTACACATTCATATTCTCTTTTCTCCTTCCATAACTGATCCTTCAACATTATTGCTACCCCTTCCTTAGCTCTAACTCTCTCAGATACTCCAGATTTAATCTCATTTATTTCTCTCCACCAAAACTCCCCTACCCCCTTCAGCTTTGTTTCGCTTAGGGCCAGGACATCCAACTTCTTTTCATTCATAACATCAGCAATCATCTGTTTCTTGTCATCTGCACTACATCCACGCACATTCAAGCATCCCAGTTTCATAAAGTTTTTCTTCTTCTCTTTTTTTAGTAAATGTTTACAGGAGAAGGGGTTACTTGCCCATTGCTCCCGGCATTTTAGTCGCCTTATACGACACGCATGGCTTACGGAGGAAAGATTCTATATATATATATATGCGTGTGTGTGTCTGTGAAGTGTAACCAAACTGTAAGTAGGAGTTTATGAGACAGAAAAAGACACCAGCAATCCTACCATCATGTAAAACAGTTACAGGTTTCTGTTTCAGTCATCTGGCAGGACGGTAGTACTTCCCT
This sequence comes from Cherax quadricarinatus, assembly GCF_038502225.1. Classification (NCBI taxonomy): domain Eukaryota; kingdom Metazoa; phylum Arthropoda; class Malacostraca; order Decapoda; family Parastacidae; genus Cherax; species Cherax quadricarinatus. Next base: position 69,396 of record NW_027196177.1, on the reverse strand, counting down.
GGGTGGTTACTGTCTACCAGCCTACAACCTAAAGTTATATTTCATGTGTTTTTTTAATTCATTTTGCAATTAACCATGGCCTCTAAGCAAGTGAAGAGTGGTAATGTGGTTAAAAACAAGTGTTTGAAGAAAATTGAAATAGAAGTGAAGAAGGATATTATTGAAAAGTATGAGGGTAGTGTGTGTTACCGATCTTGCTGCAGAGTTCAAGAAGCCTAGGTCTACGATCTCGACTATTCTGAAGCAGAGAGCGGTTATTAAAGCAGCTAAAGTTGCTAAGGGAGTTATAATGTTAACCAAGGAGAGGCTTCAGGTGGTGGAAGAGGCGAAGAAACTGTTGCTAGTGTGGCTGAACGAGAAGCAACTTGCAGGTGATAGTGTGAGGCAATCAAATGAGAACACCAGGAAGATTCACAGCTATTTGTGGCAGAATTGCCCTTATACGAGTGCAGAAAGTGATGAATTTAGTGCCAGTAGAGGATGGTTTGAAAAGTTTTGTAAGAGAAGTCGCATTCATAGTGTGGTAGGGCATGGTAAGGCTGCTAGTTTTGACGTTGCTGCTGTGGAAGCATTCACAAAAGATTTGCTGAGTTCATGAAGACTGAAGGATATATCCCACAATAAGTGTTTAACTCCAATGAGACTGGGTTGTTTTGGAAGATGATGCCGAGAAGGACCTACATAACCCAAAAGAAGAAGGCTATGCTCGGCCACAAACCAATGGAAGATAGATTAACCCTTTTACTGTGCGCAAACACAAGTGGTGATCTAAAAATTAACCACTAAATGGTACAAACGTATATATAAGTTCTTACGCACAGCGCCCCAAATGAATATATATACGTTTTAATTTTCCTGCCTCCAAATTTGGCACGATTTGCCTGAGATGCCTAGTCAGCATAGAATGGGTCTTAACACTCCGTGTGGGAGCGCCAGTTAAATTGAGCCCCAGCTAGAGCAAACAGTGCAGCAAACACCAAGTATCCACTGATGTAATGTCATATTAACACTCCTCTTTTAAGAGGAAAGTGAGGTTAACCCCAAGTTTAGGGTCTGTCTGTCCCTGTCTATCTGTGTATCTCTGTCTCTGTCTATCTGTGTTTGTCTGTGTCTGTCTCTATCTGTCTGTCTCTGCCTTTGTCTGTCTCTATCTCTTTCAATCTGTCTCTGTCTATCTCTGTCTCACAGGTACACATAAATACAAGTATACACAGTATAAATTACCTAGGATAACCCAAAAAATCCAGACAAAGTGCTCTGCTTGAAGATGTGAGTAAATGTGATGATGCAGTCTTGTGGCTCTTTCTGAGACAGAGAGCTAGACGGATAGACAGATAGACAGGGAGCTTGACAGACAGACAAATAGACAGACAAACATGTTTATGTACCAGCGAAAACAAAGGGAAGACGATGCTCATCAAATGTCACCTCTAATCTTTTCTTATCTACTCCACCCTCCCCCACCCTTGTGTGTGCTCATCAAACATCAGCTTTTATCAGATGTTATCTCATCTTATCAATTCACTGTCTGGGGTGAACTTTGTTTTTCATGCTTCAAGGCAACTTATTATTCCTATTATTATTATTATGTATTCTTCTTCTCCTCCTCCTCCTCTTCCTCCTCCTCCTCCTCCTCCTCCTCCTCCTCCTCCTCCTCCTACTTCTCCTCCTCCTCCTCCTTCTTCTCCCCCTCCTCCTTCTCCCCTCCTCCTTCTCCCCTCCTCCTCCTTCTCCCCTCCTCCTCCTCCTCCTCCTCCCCCTCCTCCTCCTCCTCCTCCCTTCCTCCTCCTCCTTCTCCTCTTCCTCCTTCTCCTCTTCCTCCTTCTCCTCTTCCTCCTTCTCCTTCTCCTCCTCATTATTATTATACACTTCCACATATCCAAAACATTGCTGAGACCTATAACTACAGTAGGGCCCCACTTATACGGCGGGTTAGGTTCCAGGCTGTCACCGGAAAGCAGACATCTCCGGAAGGCAGAACGCCATTTTTTCCATTTATAAATGCATATAAATGCCAGACAACAAGTTTACACTAAATTATATTAAGTTAGTAATAGAACTAGTCATTAAAAACACACAAAGTAAAATACATTCACAGTAAATTCATTACTTATCTTAAAGTATTTGTAATCTTAATGTAGGGAGAGAGGTGAGTAGTACTTATTTGTAGGAAGTCAGGTGCAGGTAGCCCTGGTGTCGGTAGCCCTGGCTCCCCGTCTCGTACTTGATATATGATATTTAAAACATCCCAGAGAGGTAAAATACATATACAGTACACTCATTATTTACCTTAAAATATGTGTAGTCTTAATATAGGAAGAGAGGTGAGTAGTATTTATTTGTAGAAAGTCAGTATAGGTAGCCGGTAGGTGTAGCCTGGGCTACACCTGAAGGCTGCCTACACTGTGGGCCAGAGCCATATTATCAACATGGACATGCCCTGTTCATTGAATTTAATCATTTCTAACAACTACCTTTAGATGCCATCATAAACGAAGGTAGAAGTAATGAATAATTCATGACAAAAATTGTAAACAAAAGCGGAGTGGGGTAGTGGCTGGGCCAAACGCAGATTCATATATGTTTTCTCTGATGGCTGAGCAGAGAAAAAGTAATGTTGTCCCTCCACCCGGCTACCACACAGCTCCACAAGTATTATTATCAGAGCACACATAAAATATGCAATAAACGCCAGACAACAAGTTTACACTAATTTATTAAGTTAGCAATATAAACATTAGATTAGATTTTGCCACCGAAGTGGCTAGTTTATTGTGCACCCCACATCCATCCTGTGGACGGTAGCGCGAGAGCATATGGATACACAAAAGGCCTAGGAACTAGGCCCCAAAGGGTTAACAGGAATACATATGGATTTATATCTACATATCTAGAGTTCACTTATCTGTTACAAGCAAATTTAGGAAATTTGCTTAGTATATCTGGTATCTTATTTTCATTAATAAGATATCTTGACATGTCACATAGGTTATTATACTGTCTGTCTCTGTATTCCTCAATAAGTGGACAATTAAGCACATAGTGTTCAGGAGAGTGACCATATGCCTGATCACATAATTTACATTTAGTTTGATCATCATCTGTGTGTCTCCCAAACTGCCAGAAGTACTTGTAACCAAGCCTAAGCCTGGCCACTACAACATCAGTCAGTCTGTTCACATTGCAAGTTGCTCCATAAACATACTTATCTACGTTCATGTTATCATAGTGGGTTATAGATCTACTCAGGCTTCTAACTGCATTCCTTTAACAATCATTTTCATTATTTACTTCTCTCCTAATATTATTCCTAATGCTAGACACAGTTATACCAAAGTTATATTCTACATTCTCCTTCTGGATACTCTTCTTGGCTAACATATCAACTTTATCATGAAGGAGTAATCCAATGTGTGATGGGATCCATAGCAATTGTACATTAATTCCTTTGTCCCTAATTTTTGAGTATCTATACCTGGCTTCCCCAATGAGCATGTTGTTGGAGTCATTATATGAGCCAAGAGCCTTCAATGATGACATAGAATCAGTAATGATGATAGAGTCAAGCTCAGTGTCATAGGTTAGCTTTAGCGCCATTAGGATTGCAAACAATTCAGTTTGCAGTGTAGACGCCCAGTTGTTAATTCTTATGCCTAACTCAACAAATTTATTATCGTTCTTAACTAGGGAGGTGGCAACAAGAGCAGATGCAGCCCTGCCAGAAGATTCCTGTATAGATCCATCAGTGTATATAACTTGTGATAACTTGCTACTACCAGCTAGGTGAGAAATTTCTTCTTGAGCAGTTGCTCTAACAAGAGATTTAAGTAAGGGATTACTAGCAATGAGCTTCTTGGGAGGGACTTGTAGGTATGTGATATTAAATGAACACATCTTCCATGGAGGGGTGAAATGCTCTTGTTGCCTACAGTGATACAGTTCATGCAGGTTATAAAACTTAATGCAATTGCACGTTTTCACAATCCATTTAGATCTGTGTGTATTTACCTCTAGACACTTGGTAAGATTCACTGTGACAGTGTCTGGTTCGTTTCTCAACATTCTAATACCGAGTACAGTGTTAATTTCAACAATCCTATCACTGATACTAGAAATACCAAGCTCTTTCCTCATGTTAAGAACTTTTGTAGATCTGGGACAGCCAAGAATAATCCTGAGAGCTTCATTCTGCATTAACTCCAAGGGTCGGAGAGAACTTTCTCTAGCTAATATCAACATAGGAGCAGCATAATCAATTAAGGACCTAACATAGGCTATGTACATCATTCTCACGATTCTCACATTAGCACCATAGTTTGGATTGTAGCCAGCAACAGCTTTGAGAGCATTTAGTCTAGCTTTACATTTCTTGTTTAGTTGTGGTATAGTGGATTTGTTAAAGGGTACATCTACACCAAGATATCTGTAAGTTTTAACGTAGCTAATGATTTCACCCTGCAAATAGATGGGTGGGGGATGTCGTTTGCTTGTTAATATCTTAGTTTTAGAGGAAGATATTATGAGGCCTAGTCGATTACAAATTGCTTGAACTTCATTAAGAATGGTATTCATCTTCTTATGCCCTGTTGTATGGATCATGATATCATCAGCATAGCTTATAGCTATATGTTTACGTGAGGCAGGTAGAGCATTTAGGAGAGCATTAATCAGAATATTAAATAGCATGGGACTAAGAACTCCTCCTTGCGGTGTACCTAAAGACATTTCTTTAGAATAACTTCCGAAGCCTTGGTAAAGGACAGAGGATACTCTATTTGACAGGTATCCTATTATCCAGCAGAGTAAGCTACCACCAATATTCATTTTGGCTAGTTCATGTAGTATAACGGTTCTGTTTGCAATTTCAAATGCAGATTTTAGATCAAGAAAAGTGGTAAAACTAGTAGAGGTGTGTGCAGTGAGAAAGGTGGAAATGCAGTTCTGCACACTTTTACCTTTCATGAACCCATAGAGGTAGGGGGAAAGTTGATGTCTGATTCTGTAGTACAATCTGTTAAGCATCGTTCTTTCAAAAGTTTTGCAAAGACTACTAGTTAAGGAGATCGGCCTAAATGTATCAGGCTGTTGGGGCTTAGGGATAGGCACAATGAGACTATTGGTCCAGGAAGTAGGAAGAACGCCCTCAATGTAACTGAGATTATACAGTGCCAACAAAGGGTTATCAGGCACGTGCCTTAGAGTTCTGAGAATATCATAGGTTATACCATCCTCTCCAGGAGCAGTTGATCGACCTTTGGTTAATGCATTATCTAATTCATACTCGGTAAAGAGGCAATCACTCTCATCAATATTTTGGCTCATAAAATTAATCAGTTTCAACATTTCTTCAGAAGTACTCTCTAAATTTTTTCTAATATGAGATGGAAGGCTTTCATGCCTGGATGTTTTGGACCAGTCATTTATGAGGTCATTTTCTTTTTCAAGAGGAAAGGGATGAGCAACATTGCCAGTCTTTTTCCGGGTTATTTTATTTATACCTTTCCAAGCCAAACTCAAAGGGGTGGACCTATTTAATCCACTAACAGTTTCCATTCCTGTTGCCTAAGTTCTTCCTTTCTATTCCTTGCATTTGTTAGTGCAGCTTGGAACGTTCTGAGCAGGTCTGGGGTTCTACATTCACGGTATGCTTTACCAATCCTCCTAGCTGCATGTGTTAGATTGCGCAGCTGTGGATCATTATAGTATTTACATTGGTTTTTATTGTTATTTATAGTGGAGGGTCTTTGTTTCCTATTCCTGCCCACTTGATCTGTGAGAACACTCTCAATAGTGGTAATTAAATCATCATTAAATTTTTGTGTGCCAGTGGGCTCGTAATTCTTATACCATTGATCCAAGTGGTTAATAAAGTTGTCTCTGTGTTCTGGTTTGAGAATAAGTTTCCTCCTTCTGTATTTAGCTCCTTGATTGCTGGAGATGTGATCAAGATTGACAGTTGTTAGTCTTGGGAAGTGATCAGATAGAAGATCATCAACTATGACAGAGTCATGCATCGTATATGATGTATTAAATCCAAGACAGATCTAGTATGCCACCATATATGTGAGTAGGCTCAGTAGTGCCCACAATTCGAACATTATCATGCTCATTCAGCAATGTCACTAGTTTAGTTCCATTGGTGTTTGTAATAGACCCACCAATATTCTTATGTCTGGCATTAAAATCTCCAAGAATGATGGTAGGTTCACTATTGATGCAATCTGGTAAAGCATCAGGTCGAAGCTGGTTCGCTGGGGCATAGAGATTAAAAATGTTTATGGAAAAATCGCCTGCATATACTTTGACACCATGATACTGCATGTTAACTCGACTCTGCAAGGAAAGGAGTGAATGTGGCAAGTTCTTTCTGACATACATCACACAACAGTTGGTTGACCTTAGGTTATAAGCTGCATATCCAGGCAAGTTTGGTGGAGGTGCTCCATCTTTCAATCTACATTCCTGCAAACAGATGACATCAATATTCTTGGTTGCACTAATATGATGTAAGTCAGGCAACCGCTTCCTGATGGAAGCAATGTTCCATGAAATGATTTGTAATGTATCCATTGTAGTGAGTTATTACAATCTCTTGCTCATAAGATGGTCAAACTATTATGCTTTGAATGCAGTGTGCAGACACTTAAGAGCAAATAGTATAGTTTGTACGTCTTTATCTTCAGAACCTTTATTTTTAAGCATTTTTCGGCATTTTGGCAGACAGTTATGAGACAAGTTTTGAAGGCAAGAGGTATGGGCTTCTTTCTCACAAATTGCTGGAAGCTGAACGGAGATTGCTGCACTTTTGACATCATCACCATGCTCAAGAGCATCATCCTGATTACATATATTTATTAAACTTGTCAGGATCTGTTCAAGATGCTCAATTTTTTTCTGGAAATTTGTTATAATATGAGGAAGGTCAGGCGGATCCAATGCCTCTCTGGAGGATGGCACTTCTGGGTTAGTGCTTTCTTTAACACCTATCACCTTAACAGGTACCATGGTTACATTAGTGTTCTCTGTTTCATCATTCATTGCAGGTAGGTCCTGTGCATCTGACTCATCTCCAATTTCCAGGGAGGTTACCTGTGTGGTGTCCGTCTGACTGTTGTAGTTGTGTGTATTGGGAGAAATGACAAACTCATCCCCATATTCAGGTGTAGCCATAGGTATCTGTAGTGGCAGACCAGTAGTTCCATATGTGCTAGCAGGGATGGCTAGCTCCTCCACAGCTGGTGTGTGTGATGGCATTCTTTTATCACCAGAATCCTTTGCAGTGAGGTGGGGTTCTTGCACACTTTGCAGAGGTTCAGTCTCAGATCTGGCTGTGGTAGACTGGATGGCCCCATCCTCAGTTACCATTAAAGGACTGTTATCAGGTTTACCTCGAAGGTTGCTTGGGTTCTGACTGCAGTCCTTGTGGGAAACTGTAACCCCAACTTCTTTACAGTTAATACACTTAAATTTTTGGCTGTCAGGGCCTACTGTGCATTCTCTAGTGGAATGTTTCCCAGCACACTTACCACACCAAGAATGTAGTATTCCACAGTCTACTGCAACATGGCCATAGTGCTGGCATTTGTAACACCTACGTTTAGGGGGTAGGTACACTTCGATGTTTAGGAAACGTAAACCATGCACCCAGATATTCCGGGGGAGGGGCACAGGACCCACCCAACTGGCAATAATTTGGAATTTTCCTTTAAGTCTTTTAGGCTTGATGATATGCTCACTTAGAGTCAGATGGGATGGGTCCATGCAGAGAGGGTATCCAAAGATTATGATACTGACCCATTTTTTAAAGTGGTGAGTGTCTGATTGAGGTCGGAGCAGCTTAATATCCCCATAAGGTGTACTAAGTAGATCATTGATCAGCTCTTTATTCTGTTCCACAAACACAAAGTTGTGTGTGTTTTTCCTAAATTGGATCCTTGAGTTAGGATGCATGTTTACAGCTTCCATTAGCCATGCACACTTAGCAGGCAGCGGGGTGTTGTCAGGGAAGTTCAGCTTAACACATTCTTCCTTTGAAGAAAGACTTCTTGCAGCCTCTGTGCACCAAGGACGTTTAGTATCACATTGTGTACGAGTCAAGTGAGTCTGACTACGTCGACGCTCTAGGCCTTTCTCACTTTTTCTCTTTTGTTTTCTTTTGAAGGTCTGGAAGCTATCATCATTTCCATCACCTGCAGAAATAGGTTCCTCTATGACAGTTGCCATGTTTGCCAGTGATGATATCTGGTGTAAGACTCACAACACAAGAATTCCTCGCTTATCTTTCCCTTATAGCTTATGCAAGAGCAAATATTCACTACAAAGTCAGAAGTTCAAAATAGATCACAAGACACAAGTGCTCAAGTTCAATGAACACCTCCAAACATACTCAACCCAGACCACCACCACTCAATACGACACACACCCCACCAAAAACACACTCAGAGACCTCTTGTATGTGTGTTAATAATATGGTACATATAATGATATAATGGATGGTACAGGCGAGGTCTTACACCATATCACAAATTACAAAGATGAACAGAGAGAGAGAGAGAGAGAGAGAGAGAGAGAGAGAGAGAGAGAGAGAGAGACAAAGTAGGTAATATTGAGCATAAAATTAGAATTCTGACATACATCACATTAAACATGAGGTTCAAATGATAACTTCCACTTGAGATAGTTCAGGCTACTGCCACCTAATGTACCTCACTGAAATAATAATAGAGCAGACATCACAATGAACGCTGAAGACAACCTCTTACCCCAACCATAGATTGTAAACAGAATTGCTACTAAAAAAAAAAAAAAAACTAGGTAATGTTACAATGACAATGAGATAAATCACTCTGGTTGACTTCCTTGGTCCATCCTGGGTAACTCACACATAACTATGTTATACATGTATGCAAGCATAAGTGTGCAGCTGTAGATAGATGAACCAGTACCTAAACAATCTCACTTACACACACGTTACTATGTATGACAAGTGTTACCAAGTACACCAAGTGTACACTTTATCACTTAGAATACACCTTTGTTGATGTAAATATAGGTGAGAGTGGTACACCGCTGGTCGTAATAAACACACTCAACTTCTCAAGGTCACACACTAGGCCCAGCTTCTGGAGTTACCAGCGTTTTAATGTGTTTATTATGTGTCAGTGCGTGTCTGCAGTCATTAAATTGGTGTAGCAGAAGTTAAACACTACAATCCAGTTGATCAAATAGTCTAAAACAATTTACACAATGTATAACTAGAAGTATAATGATTGCAGAATGTTACTGTTACAATTTTAACTAGGCGCTAGACCCACTAGATGAGATGGCAAGGAACATAGATGTTATCAGGCCGACTCTTGCTTAACACAGTTGAAAGGTAACCGAATTACTCAAGAGAGAAAGTATTCATGAAACTGAACATTATGCAGGAGTAAGCTTGTTCACAGTAAAAATACAAAGCATAAGTTACACACTCACACCACAGATGAACATTGCAATTTGAAATATTACTGGGAATTTAGCAGTAAAGTTTCAGTCTGAACGAGAAAATGTATTAGAAAACACAGCAATGACACTAGGACAAGCAATTTAATTATGTAACCGTATTTAATAGTTCAGTTACACTGAGCAGAGCATGTATTACACTGATTTATCAAATGTAAGGAGTCACTACACTGAAGTACACTCTGAGCCTTTTAAAGTCTTAATACTGGCTTACAAATGACAATTAACTGTTGGGGAAAGCAGCACTTAACACTTCTAGCACACGTATGACAGATGAATGTTCACTGTGTACAAGCCAATCACCACAAGCTTACTATGTTTATAAGTGAACCTCTGGCATGTCCCACTCAAAATGTCAGCACTGCAATGCTCGTCAAATTGTTCTCAAGCCACTACAGGAAACACTGGTATGCAAGCAGCACTGCAGAATGTATACACAGACATGCTGGGCCCTAGGACAGCTATAACTGCAGGCTGCCTTAGCTTGTTCTGGCTAGCTTTTAGTGCTGCCCTCAAGCTTGCTTGACTGTGCTCGCCAAGCCCGCGCCAACCACCCGGACACCTGCTTGCAGCAGGCAGGCAGTCACACAGGTGACACTTGCAAGATGAGCGGAGTGCGGCACAGAGGACAAAAAAAAAAAAAAAAAAAAAAAAAAAAAAAAAAAAAAAAAAAAAAAAAAAAAAAAAAAAAAAAAAAAAAAAAAAAAAAAAAAAATAGAGGCGAACGGCTGAGTTCCAAATCGAGGAAGGAGAAGGGACAAGGAAGGGATATTCACCTCGCTAGACACAGGCAATATGGGTGTAGTGGCCTGCAGGTCGCAGTGCAATTTTCAAGGTCATTCACTGGGCCCACAGTCGTCTCGAGAGTTACCAACCCTGTACTACTTGTTAACTCCAAACCCGAAGCACTTAACACATCTAGCACACGTATCTTCGAATGACACAAATTTTCACTACATAAGAACTAGTTCTCACAACACCGAAGGTACGGCCGGAACACTGTAGAACATTCACAAAGGCATTCTGGGATTCAGAACAGATGTAGCCTTGGCCTTCACTGGCTGGCTTGGAGCGCTGTTTGGCCTGGATCAGCTAAACTCACCCTTATCCCATATGTAGATAATGGCGACAAGTTAAGGGATACCGGTGAATAGGAAAGTCGAGGAAGGGACATTCACCTCACTAGACACACGCAGTATGGGTGTAACTGGCATGCGGGTCTTAGAGTGCCATTTTCAAGGTCACCCAGCAGGCCAGACATTCCTCACTCATTTTAAGCCTACGTAGGTACTGATGGTAGCACAATGTCCTAAGTCAGCGTAATCCACTCATGCAAGTAGTTACAACAAATCTGCAGCACTTGCGGAACTCACATATTCGAGTACCAGCGGGGCACCAAAATACACCTCTACACTGCACGTCGTTGATAGAGGCGAACGGCTGAGTTTAAAGGCGGAGAGTTGTAGGTACAGGAGAACAGCAGGGGTAACTGAGCACGCACATTCGCCTTTATTCACATAGTCAATATGGGCGAAAGTCTCAGGCAGATGATGCAGTGCCTCGCTCAAGGTCATAGGCTGAGGCAGACTTCTCAAGAGTTACCAAACACTGCAATATTTGTACAGATTGTTACTCACTCCAACTTGCAAAACTTCTAGCACACCTGTCTTGGAGTGAAAGACGAATTTTCAGTGTGTGGACTCCTGGGTTACCAACTCATGTAGGACTGCACACTCGTCGTTATTCCTCAGGTTGGTAAAGCGATGAGTTGTGAGCATTTTGAGAGGCACGAGTAGCAGTGGACTAGCAAAATTCGCCTCTACACTGTATGTTGATAGAGGCGAAAGGCTGAGGTCAAATGAAAAGCAGAGGGGAAGCAGAGGCCTGTGAGGGCCTTTGCAAAAAGGAAGACTATTTCCAGTGTTTCACTAGGTATATCCTTAGTCACAGCTCGCACATAAGAGTTCTCACAACACTGAAGCTGTCTTCCAACAGTAGGAGTTTTAATGATGACTTATCAGTCGGGAGAAATGGGTAGGCCTGCGAATTAGTAGGTCCAGATCCCCAGCACCTTTAAAACACTTGAAATTTTGGAAAGTTTCCTGACATAATAGATGTCGTCACGGAAAATGTAAGCAAACCGGGTGGGGGGCGCCTTATTTGAAAGACCGCTTGCCGTATAGCAAATTTTGGTCATAATTTGACATCGCCGTATTAGCGGAACGCTGTAAGGCGAAACGCCATAAAGTGGGGCCTTACTGTACTTTGTATATATTCCAAGACAATAGTAAATGACCAAGGCAGGTGTAAATGTTGACCTGTCAATGTGTTTGTGATAATTTGAGTACAATTTCAGTACCTAATACTAGTGTCAGAACAAAGATTGGTTATGAAATGACAATAACTCCTATAAATTGTAATTATCAGAACATAGAAATTATATAAAATATGAAAAATTGAAAAAAAGGTATATCGGCAACACTTTTGCAAGCGGCAGGACTCCATGTTGCCGTCACATGAGCATCCAGTGCCAACTTCTTGGCCTCATATCTCTGTAAGTACTGACCCTAATTTTTTTTATTCTAAAATGCTTAAAAAAAATGTGCTCTTTTTTTGTATAAAAAAATGATTTTTTTCCACAATATTTGGGGCACTGCGCAAGTGAACGTACATATACATTTGGACCATTTAAGGGTTAAACCGCTAGTCATCTACCAGTTCGAGAACCCTCGTGCTTTCGAACAGTATAACGTGAGCAAACCCAGACTGCCTATGATGTGGAGGGCGAATACGAAGGGTTGGGTCACAGGGAGTTTGTTTTTAGAATGGCTGCACGTGTCTTTTGTTTCCACTGCTAAGAAATATCTTGTAGACAATCTTCTGTCTGAAAGATGCATTCTTCTGATGGACAATGCACCGGCACAACCTTCAAGTTTGGTTGGCAATATGGACACTGAGTATGACTTCATTAAGGTCAAGTTCATCCCCCCCAACACGACTCCTCTTCTGCAGCCCATGGACCAGCAAGTGATCTCCAACTTCAAGAAGCTGTACACTAAGGGACTCTTCACCAGGTGTTTTAATGTAAATGAGGAGACATCTTTGATGCTGAAGGAGTTCTGGAAGAAACATTTCAACATTGTGCATTGCATCAGCCTCATCGACAGAGCATGGAAAGGCATCTTGTACCGGACCTTGAATTCAGCATGGAAGAAACTTTGATCTGAATGCATTCCTGAACAAGATCTCAAAGGATTTGAGACCTCTGTTGTAGAGAAGATAGTGTCCATAGGTAAGAGCATGGGTCTTGTAGTCGACAGTGAGAACATCGAGGAACTGGTCGAGGATCATGAGGAGGAACTGACAACGGATGAACTCGCTGAACTCCAGAATGAGCAGCATAATGTACAGTAGACCATCGTTTAGCACAGTAGCTACATTCCTAAAAAATGCCGTGTTAGGCAAAACCATGTTAGACAAACTGAAGATCTTATGGGAAAAATAGGACTACATTCCTGGGAGCCCCCAAAAAGCTAAACAACTTTTTTTTAAACCAAGAGATATTACAAAAATAAAAGTGAATATGTAATTGTAGCTCACTGTCATGATGTATCATTTTTTTTATTGCACGAGATTACAAATACAACAAACATAATAGTATTTTTTACTTGAAATTGTGGGTACAGGTCCTCTATCACAAATCCGGCATCATTGGGACCTGTAGTGTGCCGGATTACTGAGTTTGCCAGATTACAAAGTGGTTAGGTTAGAATACACTTAATAAAATTAACCAACTTGACTTACACAGTTCATTGAACATCAGCAAAAATCGAACATTTCCGCTACTTTGAGCTCAATTTCAAGGTACTTTTCGTCATGAAAGCAATCAAAATCATGTATATTTCTGTAGTATATCTTGCATTTTATTAAATGAGTCCAAAAAAATGAGAATACAACCATAAAAACCATACGAAAATACACTGCAAAGAGGCGAATAATGGTTGAGAAGTGAACTCCCTTATTTATCGCCCGTCTTTTTTATTTTTGTTGTACGTTAAGAAGCATCTTTCCATCATACATTGCCTAAGTTTCAATAAGATAGCCCAACAAACAACCGAGAAAAAAAATATTTACCAAAAATCATATATGGCAAGCCCAAGCCAGGTACTGGAAATAAGTCACTTTGTCTGACTTTTCTGGGTTATCCTAGGTTCTCTATACACTGTTATGAACGATAATCTATGTAACTGTATTTGTGTATACCTGAATAAACTTATTTACTTCAAGTCTGTCAACTGAGTACAAGAAACCGCCCATTCACTTATTTCAACTACCCAATAAAGTGGTCAGAAATTGGCAATTTGGCCGATTTCACACGAATTTCAACAGATGCCAATTTCAAAATAGGATCCAGAATAAACAATGCAGACATTCCTGGCACTAAAATAACATTTTCTCTGTTCATTAGTCACGGCTCCAAGCCCCTCTTATATTACTCTTGCTTTTCATTTGGAATGTTTATTCAGAAAAAAATAGAAGATTTACTGTTATGCAGACTGCTGCATTATTGTAATAATTGTATAAATAATGTCAATCCATTCTTGACTCCGAATTGGAATTTAGACTGGCAGGTGGACAGGTATTGGACTGGCAGGTGGACAGGTATTGGACTGGCAGGTGGACAGGTATTGGACTGGCAGGTGGACAGGTATTGGACTGGCAGGTGGACAGGTATTGGACGGTGACGTCATTTGTTTACTCTTGAGCTTCGCTAAAGAATCGAACATTTTCGCTACTGTGAGCGCAATTTCAAGGTACTTTTCGTCATGAAAGCAATCAAAATCATATCTATTTCTGTAATATATCTTTCATTCTACCAAATGAGACCAAAAAAAATGAGAATATAACCATAACAACCATACATAAATATACCGCTAAGCGGCCGCTAATGGCTGAGAAATGAACTCTGCTATTTATGGTCTGATTTCTTTTATTTTTGGTGTACTTGAAGAAATATCTTTCCATCATACATTGTCCAAGTTTGAATAAGATAAACCAACAAACAACTGAGAAAATAATAATAATAATAATAATAATAATAATAATAATAATAATAATAATAATAATAATAATAAAAATAATAATAATAATAATAATAATAATAATAATAATAATAATAATAAAAATAATAATAATAATAATAATAAAAATAATAATAATAATAATAATAATAATAAAAATAATAATAATAATAATAAAAATAATAATCATAATAATAATAATAATAATAATAATAATAATAATAATAATAATAATAATAATAAAAATAATAATAATAATAATAATAATAATAATAATAATAATAATAATAATAATAATAATAATAATATCTTTATTTACTACCAGTACATGTACAAGGTATACAGACCATAGCTGACATCAGTGACATACTACTGTATAGAAAGCCGCTTGTTATGCAGAATATTAGGCGCTGTATAATCTTCCGGGTTTAGCGCTTCCCCCTTGATTAAAATAATAAAATATGCAGAGTATTTCAAGCAAATTAGGTCAGTGTCCCAGGATAACATCCACACTAGTCAGCTAACACCCAGGTACCCATTTACTGATGGGTGAACATAGACAACAGGTGTAAAGAAACACGCCTAAGGTTTCTACCCTACCTGGAGTTTACCTGGAGAGAGTTCCGGGGGTCAACGCCCCCGCGGCCCGGTCTGTGACCAGGCCTCCTGGTGGATCAGAGCCTGATCAACCAGGCTGTTGCTGCTGGCTGCACACAAACCAACGTACGAGCCACAGCCCGGCTGATCAGGAACTGACTTTAGGTGCTTGTCCAGTGCTAGTTTGAAGACTGCCAGGGGTCTGTTGGTAATCCCCCTTATGTGTGCTGGGAGGCAGTTGAACAGTCTCGGGCCCCTGACACTTATTGTATGGTCTCTTAACGTGCTAGTGACACCCCTGCTTTTCATTGGGGGGATGTTGCATCGTCTGCCAAGTCTTTTGCTTTCGTAGTGAGTGATTTTCGTGTGCAAGTTCGGTACTAGTCCCTCTAGGATTTTCCAGGTGTATATAATCATGTATCTCTCCCTCCTGCGTTCCAGGGAATACAGGTTTAGGAACCTCAAGTGCTCCCAATAATTGAGGTGTTTTATCTCCGTTATGCGCGCTGTGAAAGTTCTCTGTACATTTTCTAGGTCGGCAATTTCACCTGCCTTGAAAGGTGCTGTTAGTGTGCAGCAATATTCCAGCCTAGATAGAACAAGTGACCTGAAGAGTGTCATCATGGGCTTGGCCTTCCTAGTTTTGAAGGTTCTCATTATCCATCCTGTCATTTTTCTAGCAGATGCGATTGATACAATGTTATGGTCCTTGAAAGTGAGATCCTCCGACATGATCACTCCCAGGTCTTTGACGTTGGTGTTTCGCTCTATTTTGTGGCCAGAATTTGTTTTGTACTCTGATGAAGATTTAATTTCCTCATGTTTATCATATCTGAGTAATTGAAATTTCTCATCGTTGAACTTCATATTGTTTTCTGCAGCCCACTGAAAGATTTGGTTGATGTCCGCCTGGAGCTTTGCAGTGTCTGCAATGGAAGACACTGTCATGCAGATTCGGGTGTCATCTGCAAAGGAAGACACGGTGCTGTGGCTGACATCCTTGTCTATGTCGCATATGAGGATGAGGAACAAGATGGGAGCGAGTACTGTGCCTTGTGGAACAGAGCTTTTCACCGTAGCTGCCTCGGACTTTACTCTGTTGACGACTACTCTCTGTGTTCTGTTAGTGAGGAAATTATAGATCCCTAGCTGAGAATCGAATATTTACCAAAAATCATATATGGCTAACCCAAGCCAGGTACTAAAAATAAGCCACATTGACTTTTTTTGGGTTTTCCTAGGATCTCAACTTCAAGGACCATAACACTGTATCAATCACATCTGCTAGAAAAATGACAGGATGGATAATGAGAACCTTCAAAACTAGGGAGGCCAAGCCCATGATGACACTCTTCGGGCCACTTGTTCTATCTAGGCTGGAATATTGCTGCACACTAACAGCACCTTTCAAGGCAGGTGAAATTGCTGACCTAGAAAATGTACAGAGAACCTTCACGGCGCGCATAACGGAGATAAAACACCTCAATTACTGGAAGCGCTTGAGGATCCTAAAACTGTATTCCCTAGAACGCAGGCGGGAGAGATACATGATTATATACACCTCGAAAATCCTAGAGGGACTAGTACCGAACTTGCACACGAAAATCACTCACTACAAAAGCAAAAGACTTGGCAGACGATGCAACATCCCCCCAATGAAAAGCAGGGCTGTCACTAGCACGTTAAGAGACCATACAATAAGTGTCAGGGGCCCGTGACTGTTCAACTGCCTCCCAGCACACATAAGGGGGATTACCAACAGACCCCTGGCAGTCTTCAAGCTGGCACTGGACAAGCACCTAAAGTCGGTTCTTGATCAGCCGGGCTGTGGCTCGTACGTTGGTTTGCGTGCAGCCAGCAGCAACAGCCTGGTTGATCAGGCTCTGATCCACCAGGAGGCCTTGTCACAGACCGGGCCGCGGGGGCGTTGACCCCCGGAACTCTCTCCAGGTAAGCTCCAGGTTCTCTACACATATGCTGCTATGTGTGATAATCTACAGAGAGAAAATAACTTTTTTGTTTCAGGGTTTTGGTGCAGTACGAGCGTATATCACAGTTAGCCCTGTGCTACACTCCGTTTTCTCTAACATAAGCCACCTCTTCATACCTCCGTCAAACTGCTCGGTATTATGCCAAATATTAATCATTCTGGAGTATTTAATATGTTTTCTGTTAATTATATTGTTTATTATGTCCTATTAGATCAATTGTGATAGACAAATAAGCTGTAGTGTTGATATTAGCATAATAATAAAGCATATTATCCTGCTTCATGAGACTGAGCTCATGACAACTGACAGTGGCTTCAAAGCCACCTTATCTTTAATGGATAATGTACAGTGTAGGTGCTTTACATAATGAGAAGTATTTCTTTTATTCATTGGAACCATGGCTAGGGCTAAAAGCAAGCAGGTTAAAACAATAAATGGAGAAAAAGAAATTGGAATGACTTGTGCAGCAAGTAGCGCCACCAAACAGTACCAGCAGGTTGGTGTGGCGACCCTGGAAATTTGAAATTATGCTAGCCAAAATTAGTGCCAAATAACTGAAGGAACCGAATAACTGATTGCCTGATTTGTGATGGTGGACCTGTACTTTTTTTTTATTTTTTTATATTTTTATTAAAACCAATACAGTTTAACACAAAAATAAAGAAACAGTATGGATCTCAATCAAATTAACTGACAAACGGATTGCACCTACATGCTGGCAAGATATTGCTGCCAAACATACAACAAGAACTTACGGCAAGAACATAGCTAAAAAAATTACATGTCACAGGGTCATGAATTGACATATATACACATTCATTGATGCCAAACCTTACATATATATATAAATTGTACATATAACATGACCTCTGACAATGGCTCAATACACTTGAACATAAAATATACAGAGAAGTTATATCAGTTAAATCCCATCCTTCGCATTAATCAAAAAAACAAAACCTAACATCATAATCTTACTAGAACATCTACATACGTATCCCTAACAATACAGCTTCACATACCAACATACGAATATACAGAAAAAGAATACAGCGTAGAACACAATCACTGAAGCGCTATACTGTTACAATAAACCCATATACATAATCTCAGACACAAATGGACTACGTCACTAAACTGTCTAGATATGTCTGTATACCAGACAGACTAAAACTTAACATCAAGAACTTAGCATTGACACCAAACCGGTATCAATATACAGACCAGAATTATAAACTTTAAAAATAATCGAATCATACATATATAAAGTATTACATAACGTCTGACCCATGACAAAGGCTCAATACAATAGAAAGGGATATATATATATATATATATATACACACACACACCCACACACACACGTACACAATTTTCACAAAATCACATTAATCAGATGCACTGTATGCACAAAGCAAAACAGTATATAAGTATATCTCATCGTGCAAAAACTCAGCACGTAACATAAATACAAACTAAAACACACTTCATGTCGCAAATAACTTATTACTCAAGAATCATGTCATACAAGACTGATACACATCAAAATTATACATAAAAAGTCTACTATATTATACGTACATTCTGAAAAGTCTTATATCAAACATAACGAGACCTTGAGCTCTACATCCACACTTGGCTGCCATAAAGTCTCAATGAAAACCAGGAAACCATTCCAAACCCACATTCACAACACTCTCACGACCCCTTCCCCCAAAGGAGGCGAGCCCGCTGTGACCCCCTGACTCCCTCCAGCCTATGAAAACCCCTTCACTCACTCATTATCAATCACAGATTTACGAGAATCCCTAACGTTAGCATTCTATACCCCTCTGAGAAAGCCTGATCCCACCTCCTCCCATACAAATCTCTGTTACGGCACATCATACGATAGAACGTTACCGCAAGAACCTTCCTTCACTCTTCATTATCCCCTCTCCCCCTCATCACCCACGACACATATATATAATCTACCATGATATAATCTAAAGCTCTTATGACACCCTCGTCTAACCCACCCATATCTAGATTTAAAGCACGCAAAACCGACACCCCACGGCCCCCCCACCCTCTGTACCAACCTAAAACCAGCACCTAACCTCCTCTAGCCCTTCACAAAAGTAACTACATGGAACGCTGTCTCATCCCCTCCACAGATACCACCCCCCCCACCCTCTACAACCTGTCTGTTTCGTAATATCTCACCAGACGGAAGGATCCCATGCAGAAAACGAAACATCACCTCACGCGCCCGAGGGTTTAACTTCATTTTACTAAATCTAAACCAAATACTCTTCCACACATACATGGGGAACAAACCCTCAACTGGGACAACGCACCTACCTACAAGTAACCTACACAAAACCCTTATACGAACCTTTCTCAGTTCTCTAACCAACATCACAGCCCTCAAAACTATTTCACATTCCCTCAACTCCATTCCTCGATACCACATACCCAGCCAGTCATGTATCCTTCCCAAACGCCCCACGTTCACACCCTCATGCAACACTTCCCATTTAATAAACACACATTTAGCCCTCCGTCTCAAATCCATCAACCCCAACCCACCCTGACTTACAGGTAGCATTACAACTTCCCTCCTTAACCAATCACAACGTGAACCCCACAAAAATTTGAACACCCGTCTTAGAATCCCCGCAATCGCTGTCCCTGTAATTGGGAACACAGCTGCAACATGCCAAACCTTACTATACAATAAAATGTTCACGACTATCACTCGCTGTATCAGAGTTAGGTGCTGGAGTCTCAGAACACCTAGACGCCCCACGATCCTTTCCAATAACCTATCCGAGTGTTCCTCCCGCGCAGCAACCATGTCATCATGTAAATAATACCACAAATCTTTAAAGACACCACCCATTCTTTAACAACATTACATCTCCCCCCCACACCCCCTACCCAAGACCCTAACCCCATGCACCTTGACTTCACACTATTTACCTGCATACCCGTGGCACTTCCAAATAATTGCACAACCTCGTCCAACACTCCCATTGACATCCCTTCACGGATGAGAACAGTGGTGTCGTCAACATATCCAATTAAACCCGGCCAGGCCCTCCCACCCCCCACACTTCCCTCACATGGCGTACATAAGCTACGGTCAACCATTCTATAAAAGGGGTCCTGGAAACACGCAAACAATATTTGGGACATGGGGTATCCCTGTCTAAGGCCTCTACCCATTGCAGTTTCCCTCCCCATACACCCATTAATCTGTATCCTCATTTTCGCCCCCTTGTACAACATATTTACCCACTCGACTATTTCCTCCCCAAAACCCTGTCTCCTAAGTATAACCTGCAAAGCTCCCCTTTCCACTCTATCATATGCTCCCTACCAATCTAGAGCCAACAAAGCCGCCCCTCCACCCCCACCCTTAGCTTCCACAAAACTTCTCAGTATCCCATGTCCTTCAATCATCGACCTTCCCGGCAACCCAAACTGAGATTTTGACACCACCCTCCCCACAACACATTTGAACCTATTACCTAAAATTTTTGCAAACACCTTATAGTCTGCACACATCAGTGATATGGCTCGGTACTCC
Organism: Cherax quadricarinatus; assembly: GCF_038502225.1. NCBI lineage: Eukaryota > Metazoa > Arthropoda > Malacostraca > Decapoda > Parastacidae > Cherax > Cherax quadricarinatus. The sequence goes on along the minus strand of NW_027196177.1, from coordinate 48,649 downwards.
CGAAGGGTGGGCTGCCCCTTGACCTTCGGGACCAACACTACAACTGCTGTTACCTGCTTCTCCCCCAACTTACCCTTCTCCTTCATACGATTAAATAATCTAACTATAAATTCCTTTATCAACGTCCAATGTTGTAAATAAAATTCTACCGGGAGACCGTCAATACCGGGAGCTTTCCCCTTCCTCATTCCCCTTAACGCATTCTCTATTTCCTCTGCCATAATAGTCCCACCTAAAGCCTTTCTATCACTATTTCCTAAATTACACGTCACATACGTACACACCTTGTCCAACGCCACGTCACCCACCCCCCCACTGTTCCAGTACTTCTCGTACCGAGCCTCCGCATACGCACACATCCCCTTCGTGGTTCGTATCTCCTGCCCTGCTCTATAATTTCCAACCATCTCCATTACCTCTAAACATGGTATAGCTGTCACCACCTGCCTTTGCTTTTGATGCCGCAAAACACACGCTGACGGCTTGTCACTCCAAAGCACTTCCTCCACCCCTGCCTGCACCCTTACAGCTTGAAACCTTTCATTTTGCAACACCCTCAACCTTTTCTTTATTTCAGCTATTTCATCCATAGGAAAATTATTCTCACCCACCCCCCTCCCATAGCAACCTCTTAACCTATCCTCTAAATAGTTAGCCAGTCCATATTTTAAATTATTAATACGTTTTCCCTCTCTCACATAAAACTTTCTAATCCTTTCCTTTGCGACACTATCCCACCATGTCACAAAGTCATCCACTTCCTGTTCTTCCACACTAAGCTCCCTCCATAGGACTGAAAACCCCTCCAACCCCTCCTCATCACCTAACACACTTACATTTAATTTTCAATAACTTCTATATATGTCTGCGAGCGTCCCCCACCCAACCTCCACCACCACTGCCCTATGATTTGACATTGTAGCCTCAACAGTACTGAAAGATTTCACATCCACTCCCTGAGAAAGGTACACTCTATCTAGTCTCGCAGCATATCCACTCCTAACAAATGTATATTCAGTCTCCCACACCGCCCCCCCAAAGGCATCACGTAACCTAACATCCCTTAATAACTCCCTAAGAGCCACAGACATATATCCAGCCCCTCTTGGGTCCACCTCAGCCACCCTGATTACACTATTCCAGTCCCCACCAACTATCGCCACCTCTGGCAGTGCACTTAAGAAAAACACAAGATCCTCACACACAAAATCATTCTTTACCTTTATGTTATTTTCAGCCGGCGCATACACACTCACAAAAGACACACGCTTACCCATCCACCACCCATCCACACGCAACACCCTCCCTCCCCCTCCTCCCTCGCTTCTCTGCAAAACAAACGGGCTCGTCTCCCTTATTAAAATTCCCACACCATCTTTTAGACGGGGAGATGGCAGGGTAACTACTCGAAATCCTGCCACCTCCAACACCCTACCCTCTTTAAAATTGTGCTCCTGCAGGAACACAACATCCACTCTAGATTTATTCAGAAAATTACGAAACCAATCTCTCTTCATACCGCTACATAACCCATTAACATTTACAGACATAGACCTAAGGCCTATTAAAGTTTCCACCCCTGCTTCCTCTCATCACTCTTTACAACTCCAGAGCTAGAATTTAAGTTTGACACCTTCAGAGTGCTCTCTTTCCCTCCCCCCTTCTTCCGGTGCCTCCTATCATGGCTACCACCACCTACACCACTACCTTCGCACTTCACCTCAGTCTGTTTCCCAGGCCTTTGTGCAGGCATAAGGACGTCATCAGAATCTGATGTAGCCGCCCTCTTTCTCGTGACAGTCATGTTACACATGTCTTGGTCAGATGTTACCTCTCGATGAACCTCCACCTGAGAATGGTTTAATGATTCAATGGACGACTCCAAACCACCATCACATCCCAAATTATCATGTCTCAGACTTTCTGGAAGTGACGATTCTCCGATGACACCACGCTCAGATGTAACGTCCTTCTCTGGCGGTGACAAAGTCTTCAACACCTCCACCAATTCCTCCTCAATCTCAAGAACCTTCTCCTGTAATTGCTGCTCCTCCTTATCCACAGGAGACGACACCTGATCAGGCAGCTTGGGGCGGGACTCCAACTCACCGCCAGTCCTGTGTGCCCGATCCACTATCTCGCTCCACAAAACACCACGCCCTCCATCCGATGTTTGTTCCTCACCTGCCATCATTGAAGCAGGGGCTGCGACGTCCACCACAGATCCAGGCACATGTCTTTGCTTGTCAAAGGTCGCCGCTATGTGATCATACTCACCACATAGGCGGCACGTACGTCGTTGTCCTGGGTACATTACCATTACCTGCGTCCTGAAATCTTGTAGATACACTTAGGACGGTATTGGGTGCCTCAAAGTCATTTTGAGGTTGAAAGAGCCCTCTGGAAAACCAGCATAGGCTCCTGCCTCCCACGTATCATGTTGAGCATAATGCACCGTCCCATACTTCTCAAAAACTTTCCTTAAATCCGCCTCGTCCGCCTTAAAGGGAACGATGCATAGCTTGATCCACGTATAATGCCGTGAAACATCTATCATTCTTACACTGACAGCTGGTGTGATGTTAAGACTCACATCCTGAAACCTGGTGACTAACGATTCATAAACCGTTGCTGATAGCAGTTTGACGAAAATTCGTTGTCCTCCGTTCAATGATACACCATACAAGTCACTATCTTGTACGCCATATGTCTCCCGGATGATCTTTGGCAATAAGACTTGCACAGAACTGGGCGTTATCGTTCCTTTAAGTAGCTCAATGCCTACAGTATTTATCCGTCGTCTCAGACTAACCGCCATCTTGACAATCACAGTGCACCTATGTTGTTAGCCGAGGTGTGACAGCACCACTTCACACCACTGCAGCGAGGTAACTGACAAGGGAGCTCGCCTACAAACAGCAGAGGTGTGCAGAGCACAACTGCACTCTACCGTGGTCAGGCAGCGAATACAACCTGTACTGGTATTTGTGGATGATTGTGAAGAGTGTGGAGACTTATGCTGTGGCCCTACTGAGCTGAGGTGGATGGGAGAGGTACTGGTACTGAAGTCAATGGATGTACCGGAGTGTGCATAAATTCTATTACCTTGAGTTTACCTGGAGAGAGTTCCGGGGGTCAACGCCCCGCGGCCCGGTCTGTGACCAGGCCTCCTGGTGGACCAGAGCCTGATCAACCAGGCTGTTGCTGCTAGCTGCACGCAAACCAACGTACGAGCAACAGCCCGGCTGGTCAGGAACCGAATATAGGTGCTTGTCCAGTGCCAGCTTGAAGACTGCCAGGGGTCTGTTGGTAATCCCCCTTATGTATGCTAGGAGGCAGTTGAACAGTCTCGAGCCCCTAACACTTATTGTATGGTCTCTTAACGTGATAGTGACACCCCTGCATCGTCTGGCAAGTCTTTTGCTTTCGTAGTGAGAGATTTTCGTGTGCAAGTTCGGTACTAGTCCCTCTAGGATTTTCCAGGTGTATATAATCACGTATCTCTCCCGCCTGCATTCCAGGGAATACAGTTTTAGGAACCTCAAGCGCTCCCAGTAATTGAGGTATTTTATCTCAGTTATGCGCACAGTGAAGGTTCTCTGTACATTTTCTAGGTCAGCAATTTCAACTGCCTTGAAAGGTGCTGTTAGAGTGCAGCAATATTCCAGCCTAGGTGAGATCCTCAGACATGTTCACTCCCAGGTCTTTGACGTTGGTGTTTCGCTCTATTTTGTGGCCAGAATTTGTTTTGTACTCTAATGAAGATTTAATTTCCTCGTGTTTACCATATCTGAGTAATTGAAATTTCTCATCGTTGAGCTTCATATTGTTTTCTGCAGCCCACTGAAAGATTTGGTTGATGTCTGCCTGGAGTCTTGCAGTGTCTGCAATGGAAGACACTGTCATGCAGATTCGGGTGTCATATGCAAAGGAAGACACAGTGCTGTGGCTGACATCCTTGTCTATGATGGATATGAGGATGAGGAACAAGATGGGAGCGAGTACTGTGCCTTGTGGAACAGAGCTTTTCACCTTAGCTGCCTCGGACTTTACTCTGTTGACGACTACTCTCTGTGTTCTGTTAGTGAGGAAATTATAGATCCATCGACCGACTTTTCCTGTTATTCCTTTAGCAAGCATTTTGTGTGCTATTACGCCATGGTCACACTTGTCGAAGGCTTTTGCAAAGTCTGAATATATTACATCTGCATTCTTTTTGTCTTCTAGTGCATTTAGGACCTTGTCGTAGTGATCCAATAGTTGAGACAGACAGGAGCAACCTGTTCTAAACCCATGTTGCCCTGGGTTGTGTTGCTGATGGGTTTCTAGATGGGTGGTGATCTTGCTTCTTAGGACCCTTTCAAAGATTTTTATGATATGGGATGTTAGTGCTATCGGTTTGTAGTTCTTTGCTGTTGCTTTACTGCCCCCTTTGTGGAGTGGGGCTATGTCTGTTGTTTTTAGTAACTGTGGGACGACCCCCGTGTCCATGCTCCCTCTCCATAGAATGGAAAAAGCTCGTGATAGGGGCTTCTTGCAGTTCTTGATGAACACGGAGTTCCATGAGTCTGGCCCTGGGGCAGAGTGCATGGGCATGTCATTTATCGCCTGTTCAAAGTCATTTGGCGTCAGGATAACATCGGATAGGCTTGTGTTAACCAAATTCTGTAGCTCTCTCATAAAAAATTCATTTTGATCTTCGACTCTCAATCTGGTTAGCGGATTGCTAAAAACTGAGTCATATTGAGACTTGAGTAGCTCACTCATTTCCTTGCTGTCATCTGTGTAGGACCCATCTTGTTTAAGTAGGGGCCCAATACTGGACGTTGTTCTCGACTTTGATTTGGCATAGGAGAAGAAATACTTTGGGTTTCTTTCGATTTCATTTATGGCTTTTAGTTCTTCCCACGATTCCTGACTCCTATAAGATTCCTTTAGCTTAAGTTCGATGCTTGCTATTTCTCTGACCATTGTCTCCCTACGCATTTCAGATATATTGACCTCTTTTAGCCGCTCTGTTATTCTTTTCCGTCGCCTGTAAAGGGAGCGCCTCTTTTTATTTTACATCTTCTCCTCCTTTTTCTTAGAGGAATAAGCCTTGTGCATACATCGAGTGCCACCAAGTTAATCTGTTCTAGGCATAAGTTGGGGTCTGTGTTGCTTAGTATATCTTCCCAGCTTATATCGGTTAGGACTTGGTTTACTTGGTCCCACTTTATGTTTTTGTTATTGAAGTTGAATTTGGTGAATGCTCCCTCGTGACTAGTCTCATTATGTAGGTCTGGGGCTCCTCACATACATGTCTGAACCTCAATTATGTTGTGATCTGCGTATATTGTTTTTGATAATGTGACATTTCTTATCAGATCATCATTGTTAGTGAAGATGAGGTCTAGTGTATTCTCCAGTCTAGTAGGCTCTATTATTTGCTGGTTTAAATTGAATTTTGTGCAGAGATTTAAAAGCTCGTGTGAGTGTGAGTTTTCATCAGAGCTGCCTCCTGGTGTTGTTACTGCAACAATATTATTTGCTATATTCCTCCATTTTAGGTGCCTTAAGATGAAATCCCCCAGGAGCAAGATGTTGGGTGCAGGAGCTGGAAGATTTTCAAGACAGTGGTCAATTTTCAACAGCTATTCCTGGAATTTCTGGGATGTTGCATCTAGAGGCTTGTAGAATACCACAATGACTAGGTTTTGGTTCTCGACCTTTACTGCTAAAACTTCCACTACATCATTTGAGGCATTAAGCAGTTCTGTGCAAACAAGTGACTCTGCAATGTACAGGCCAACCCCCCCCCCTTTTTGCCTGTTTATTCTGTCACATCTGTATAGGTTGTAACCTGGGATCCATATTTCGTTGTCCAAGTGATCCTTCATGTGGGTCTCAGTGAAAGCCGCGAACATTGCCTTTGCCTCTGCAAGCAGTCCACGGATGAAAGGTATTTTGTTGTTTGTTGCTGGCTTTAGACCCTGTATATTTGCAAAGAAGAATGTCATCGGACTGGTGGTATTGTTGGTCCTGGGGGGGGGGGACTTTATTTCCGGCATTAGTATCTGTATCTGTTGGTTTGGAGTGGAGGCCATCGACTGTGGTTCCACTCCATGAATCACTAGATTTGGTGTACGATTTCTGCCATTTCCTGCCAGTTTTTTTTTCCTTCCTGGCACTAAAAAACCTCTCCCTCTTGAGTGGCTGTGGCTACCCAGGTTTTCCCATGGCCTGGATGTTTTGTATCTTTTTGTCCCCTTCAGATGGTGTGCCTGGCAACTTAAGTTATAGCACAGTCTTTCCTGTACTGAAGAGGTGCACATTTCAGTGTGAAAAAGCTTACAGGAAGGGAGTTTGCATTTTCCTGTTGTCATATGGGCATGGCATTTTCTAGGGTGGTCATAGTTGCACGTCCCATCTGTTTTTCCAGATTTCCCATATCTGCAGATACCAAGTGCATAATATGTGCACAGGCTTGGTTTCCGTTTGCCTTGGGTTTCTGTGACTGTATTCCCTGTTGGTGCATGTTTCCCTGTCTTATTCCTATCCTCCCTAGCACCAACAATGGAGCTCCCACCAGCTGTTTTTTGTAATATATCCTCACTATTGATAGTGGAGTCCTCTTGTTTGATATTTCCTGTGGTATTTCTAGTTTGCAATATTGGTTTTATCTTATCTTTGACTACAATTGTTTCCCCACTACGGCTCCTGTCCCCTATGAGGTCATTTATATGTATTCCTTCCTGCGTATAATTCCCGACTACCTGGACAAAATCTCCAGCTTCACCATTACTGTCTCCCAGGACAGCACCTCCAGCTTCACCATTACTGTCTCCCAGGACAGCACCTCCAGCTTCACCATTACTGTCTCCCAGGACAGCACCTCCAGCTTCACCATTACTGTCTCCCAGGACAGCACCTCCAGCTTCACCATTTCTGTCTCCCAGGACAGCACCTCCAGCTTCACCATTACTGTCTCCCAGGACAGCACCTCCAGCTTCACCATTTCTGTCTCCCAGGACAGCACCTCCAGCTTCACCATTACTGTCTCCCAGGACAGCACTATCAGCCCCACATTTGCTGACTACCAGGAGATCACCTCCAGCCTTACAATTTCTGACTAAATGGCCAGTATCAAGGGCAGTACCATTCAGCCAAGACTTTTTATGTTCCCATCTGTTGTAGAAATCTTCCAGGTTGTCTATGAAAGCAGCTTTGATGTTATCCTCTTTTAATGCCCTTGTGATTTTAGTCCAAAGATTTATCTCATTTGGGCATACCCAAAAACACTTCCTGTTTTAATACTGCTTGTAGCTAGTTCTTGGATATCTGCACAAGGGGCGTGACACCAATTTCCACAAAAATGACAATTTATCCATGTGGAAGCCCGTTTGTTTGATTGACTGCAGACTATACAGAGCTTCATAATGATTTGAATGGTTGATTTACTGTAATTCTACTAGCAACCTCTTGAATACTCTATTAATAACCTCCTTAAATGCAGCTCTAGCTATTTGTATTTCTATTTCTAACTGTACTTGTATATTGGACAGCTTACCGTGTACGTTCCTGATTTATATTTATTGTTTGTGTTTGATAAGGGCGCCTACAACCCCATCCGTTTACAGTCTGCTTTATTGTCCAACGAAACCGTTTGTAACCAGTCAAGGGTTCGGACCATCAAGGGTTCGGACCAGTCGAGGGTTCGGACCAGTCGATCTGATCTGATCAGTGGGCCGCTTATTTAAAACATACTGGTCGGTGATTTGGGCTAACACATGAAGGATCTACTGGAAATTATCTACCCGAGTAGTATGTGATTTGATTGATACAAAAGTATAACTTGCGTGTTGAAGAAACGGTGACTGCTGGCAGCTCCTACAATGACGAACGGTCGTGCCTCAACCCTTGTTTATCAATCGCTGTATACAGCTTTTCTAGTTTTTTTTCCGTCTCCACCACAATAAATGCTATATTATCACTATAGTTGACTGGTGGAAATTTTGTAGGAAGGACGCTTTTTCTGTAGTAATAATTGGTTCTCGTTGTGTATATTGCGACCGCTGGTAACTACAGGTTATATGAAATTCACAGTATACGGTATATATACAGTATAAGGGATTTCTCTTCTGTTTTACCCAAAAATACTTTATACAATTGACAGTAAGGCATCAGCTGCGCTAGACACCATTACAGGGTCCTTATTATGATTGACCTTTAATTTGTAATACATTTGGCCTGAGTAGAGGAGATGCTTAATATTGAATATACTCATGGAAAATCATAATAATATTTGTACGATGGGGTGATGAAAAGATTGCATTAAAACTTGTTTTTAATATAAAGCAGTTTATGTAATATTCTATAAGGTATTTTAAAATGGTACCTTTACTTATAAAAAAAAACAACACTTAACAGACTTATAACTTGTATAGCATTTGCAATTACATTTTCTGACTGAATGGGTATTTACATGTGAAACTGATGAAGTTACATGGTCACTCAAACCAGAGACGATCCAAGCTTAATAATTGAAATCTCTTTAAACACTGAAGAGATTTTACTTGGTGAGAGTCTTACAAATACTCTACTTTCAAGAGACTGAGAGAATAATACTATACTGCTAAATAACTTCTCAGTCGAAGTAAACGAGTAAGAGAGAGAGATGTTCTACAGGATGGATAATGAGAACCTTCAAAACTAGGGAGGCCAAGCCTATGATGACACTCTTCAGGTCACTTGTTCTATCTAGGCTGGAATATTGCTGCACACTAACAGCACCTTTCAAGGCAGGTGAAATTGCCGACCTAGAAAATGTACAGAGAACTTTCACGGCACGCATAACGGAGATAAAACACCTCTATTATTGGGAGCGCTTGAGGTTCCTAAACCTGTATTCCCTGGAACGCAGGCGGGAGAGATACATGATTATATACACCTGGAAAATCCTAGAGGGACTAGTACCGAACTTGCACACGAAAATCACTCACTATGAAAGCAAAAGACTTGGCAGACGATGCACCATCCCCCCAATGAAAAGCAGGGGTGTCACTAGCACGTTAAGAGACCATACAATAAGTGTCAGGGGCCCGAGACTGTTCAACTGCCTCCCAGCACACATAAGGGGGATTACCAACAGACCCCTGGCAGTCTTCAAGCTGGCACTGGACAAGCACCTAAAGTCAGTTCCTGATCAGCCCGGCTGTGGCTAGTACGTTGGTTTGCGTGCAGCCAGCAGCAACAGCCTGGTTGATCAGGCTCTGATCCACCAGGAGGCCTGGTCACAGACCGGGCCGCGGGGGCGTTGACCCCCGGAACTCTCTCCAGGTAAACTCCAGGTAAACAACACTCACCCCTGACGTCAGCTCGTGTCAGGCGAGTAGTGTAGAGGTGAGGCCACACAAACATAAATTAGTCATTACTCATGGTGAATAATCAGTTTCCTCACCAGAATAAATATATACATGTAACGAAAATGGGAAAGATGAAATGAATATTTAATGTTGTAAAGCTGATTACTCTGGTTTTAGCATTTAACGATGGTAATCGCAATGTAATATTAGAAAGATGATCAAATATGAAAGACATATATATCACAACTGCCTCTCGGCATAACAGTATTCTTCAGTGAAAATGTCTAACCTTAAGTCATTTAGTAAGTCAATCAAGTCATTCAGTCAGTCAAGTCAGTAAGTCATTCAGTCAAGTCATTCAGTAAATCAGCCAAGTCAGTCAGTAAATCAGTCAGGTAAGTTAGTCAAGTCATTCAGTAAGTCAGTTAAGTCAGTCATTAAGTCATTCATTCAAGTCAGTAAGTCAGTCATTCAGTCAGTCTAGTCAGTCAGTCAAGTCAGTCAGTGAGTCATCACACAAACTCATATTTACCTCATTCTTTTTGTGTACAAAATTACGCTTCATTCCGGCTACAGGCTATCTCTAGTCTAATATCATATTTTCTTCGTTAATTGTAAGACTTAAATGTTTAAACCTTTTCTTGCAACTTTCAGCAATACTTGTATGCCTACTGGGTGCCATGACTGCTTGGCAGATTTAAGATGTGGTAATTAATACGTATCTAAAACACAGCGAGCTACTGGCACAGGTTCGTCCAACACACTTATGAGCCAAACTGAAGGCTGGGAGGGTGGTGGGGATGGTTGATGCTGCCCTGGGATGGCATTAGCCCATCCTGCCCTGCGGGCAACTGCGTGCTCAAAATTTTTCCCCTCTCTCAACCATATTAATTTTATGAAGTGTTAAACAAAAATACGCCGCAATTCTTCAATCGTGCTATAACCAAAACATGCCATACAAAACCGTGTTAAACAACTGCAGACCAAACCAAGTTGGGGGTGGTATTGCAATCTATTACTCTAACAAATTATCTTGTCTTAGCACCACTTGCTTTAGTGATGAATATTGGGAATACATTTTTGCTAATTTTACTGTAAAAAAACTTAAGACGCCTATAACAATCGGTGCCATTTACCGGATACCTCACACAAACATCCCAAATTTCAGTGAGAAATTAAAGTCACTAATAACAAACAGACAAATGAATAAGCACCACCTTCTCTTAGCTGGAGACTTCAACATCAACCTTGGCTTACTAGATGATCAGCCTGTAACTGATTTCATAAACAATATGAACAACACACTTCTCATACCAACAATAACTAAACCAACCAGGCTCACTGAGACAAGTGCAACCATAATAGACCACATATGGACCAATATACTAGCCCCCTTAAATCAGGGATAATCACAGATAGCACTACAGACCACTACCCTACCTTCCTCCTGACAAACATTAGTAAACCACCACTTGAATGCAACAAAGTCTCATTTAGACTCCATGACGAGGCCTCAGTAAGGAAGTTCACAGCTGACCTAGAGACTGTTGATTGGCCTACAGAATTCTCCAAGGCCAATGGTATTGATGACTGGACAGACATTTTTCTTAACAAATTACTTAGACTATACAACAAACATTGTCCTATAAAAACAAAACAGATCACAAACAAACGGCTTGGTTGCCCATGGCTAACCAGCACCATTCTGAAATCCATTGACAAGAAACACCAATATGAAAAGCAATATAGACAGGGCTTAATACACAAAGATATTCTTAAACACTATTCATCAGCTCTCACCAAAGTAATAAAGAAAGCCAAACAACTATACTACTCCAGTAGATTCACAGACACTAGAGGAGTTATAAAAAAGACCTGGAAAACACTCTCTCAGATTCTAGGGACCCACAAACTGAGAAAAACCAAGAATATTGTCCTAACTAAACCTAATGAAACACCACTACATCCCACTGACACAGCTAACAAGATAAACGACTTCTTCTCAACCATAGGGTCTAATCTCGCCAGTAAAATCCCACATACCAATGCCCATGCCGGGGACTACCTAGATGGGAATTTCCCTAATTCCTTCTATCTTGCACCAACTGAGCCCACGGAAGTCACTGAGATTATAAAGTCACTTAAAAATAACTCGGGGAATCTGTCTCATGTCCCACCATTACTGTACAAGCGAGCGGCCCATGTCCTTTCGCATGCTATTTCATTACTTTTTAACAAGTCACTAGAGACTAGCACCTTCCCGAAACTACTCAAGATGGCAAGGGTTACACCAATACATAAAGGTGGTGACCCTACAGACTTAAACAACTATAGGCCAATATCTAACTTACCATTGCTATCCAAAATCTTTGAGAAACTCGTGCACAGGAGACTGTATTCATTTATAACGGCTCAAAACATACTCAACCCCTGCCAATTTGGATTCAGGAAAAATAAAAGCACTAATGATGCAATCATAAAAATGCTAGATCTGCTTTACACAGCATTGGAAAATAAGGAATATCCACTAGGAATTTTTATTGACCTAAGAAAAGCTTTTGACACAGTAGACCACGACATCCTACTCCACAAACTTGATCATTACGGTATAAGAGGCCATGCGCTTGCTTATTTCAAATCTTACATTACTAATAGGTATCAGTACGTCACCATTAAAGACACAGCATCAGCAACACAGCCACTTGATACTGGAGTTCCACAGGGAAGTGTCCTTGGTCCCCTGCTCTTCCTCATATACATCAATGACCTTCCAAACGTATCCCAACACCTGAAACCCATTCTCTTTGCTGATGATACGACTTATGTCATCTCTCACCCTACCTAATCTTGCCACCCTCAACACCATTGTGAATGAGGAGCTGATTAAAATATCGACTTGGATGACAGCCAATAAACTTACGCTTAACACTGACAAAACCTACTATATTATGTTTGGTAGCAGAGCAGGAGATGCACAAATTAACATTAAGATTGACAACACTCTAATTACCAGAAATAATAGGGGCAAATTCCTAGGCTTATACCTTGACAACAACCTGAATTTCAGCACCCACATCCAGCATATAACCAAAAAAGTATCCAAAACGGTTGGGATCCTCTCCAAGATACGATACTACGTGCCGCAAAATGCCCTTCTCACACTATACCACTCACTTATTTATCCATACCTCACCTATGCTATTTGTGCTTGGGGATCAACTGCAGCAACACACCTAAAGCCAATAATAACCCAACAAAAAGCTGCAGTAAGAATAATCACTAAATCCCATCCCTGGCAACACCCCCCCCACTCTTCATAGACCTAAATTTACTCCCAGTTCAGTACATCCACACTTACTACTGTGCAATCTACATCTACAGGGCCTTAAACTCTAATATCAACCTTGACCTAAAACGCTTTCTTGATAGTTGTGACAGAACCCACAGGCATAACACCAGACACAAACATCTCTACGACATTCCCCGTGTCCGACTAAACCTTTACAAAAATTCAATGTATGTCAAAGGCCCTAAAATCTGGAATACCCTACCTGAGAACTCTAGAACTGCAGACACATTCATCACCTTCAAAACTACCATTAGAAAACATCTCATCTCCCTGATACACCCCGTCAACTAACTACACGAATACCACCTGGTGGTTCACACTTACACTCACTCACTCATTTGACCATAAACAGAAATATTAATCTAAATCTTAAAATAATGAATCCTGTGATACTCCAATACTGAAACTATGTACTGTGCCAAAACAAAAGCATTCACATTGCTAAACTCACAAACTAGTATTTAGTCACTTAGCCATAATACCAACTTACCTCATAATTTGTAATATTTTACAATTAAGAATAAAACTAAGTCTGCCCGAAATGCCTAGCCATGCTAAGCGTTCTAGTGGTATACTCTGTAATCACAATTTTACTACATGTAAACCACACAATAACCAAATTTCTGTAAACTCAGCATTGTAATCCTTATAGAGAATAAACTTTGAATTTGAATTGAATTTGAATGGTCTACTGTACTCACTTAGAAGCAGTCACTGGAGGAAGAAGAAGAAAGGGAGAAGATTAAAAGTGATGTGATAAAAGTCATCATTGAAAAATGGAACGAGTGCCAGGATTTCTTTGAGAAGAATTCCCCCAACAAAACTGTTATGAACAATGTGTTGAACATGATGAATGATAATGTAGTCTCTCATTTTTTTAAACATTTTTATGCAAAGGAAAAGGCAAAGCAAACAAGTTCAGGTAAGATCCTAATGGGATGAGCGGGGAAGATGGGACAGATGAAGAATAGCTCTGGAGAGGAGTGTTCTTAGTCAGAGAAATAGAGCCAGGGCTTAACCCAGCAGCTAAGGCGATCGTGGGGCAGACTTGAGAACAGGAATAGCAGGGACTGTTGCATCGAACTTGTGGTAGTTGAAGTCTTGAATCTTGAGTAGCTGGCAGCAGGCTAGGTCACATCATAGGGTAGAACACATGGGAATTATAGGAGTAATTGAGGAGGCAGGTTAGCAATGGAGCCATTTACGAATTTTTTGAAGCTGCTCCTAGATAGGTGGTATAGTTTAGCCTAGTTACTGAAGGTGAAACGTAGAGGCTTGATGAACTCAAGAACTTGGGTGAGTGTGAAGTGAAGCGGTGATTCACATGCATACTTGACTGTTCCAGCACCGAGGCTTTTGTAGAGTTCAGTACAGGTCATGGTGTCAGTATTTGAAGGAGAAGTGTAAAAGGTAAGGTTTTCCCATGAGGGTTTACTGGAGTCGTCGTTATCTTCCTCTTCTGGAGTGGATTCATTGGGAGAATCTACAATGGTGGTAGCAGGTGACTGAGGGTCGACAGGAGCAGCTGTAAGGTGTAATGGTTGTGCAACAGCAGGCTGGGAGAGGTGAGAGACGGTGGTTGAGGCAACATGATCAACGTTGTCAGCGGTGGAAGTGGTTATAGAAGTTACATTAGCAGTTGCTTGGGTAGGAGACAGGTCTGCAGGTGCAGTAAAGTTCAGGACGTTGGGAAGGATCTTGAGGATGTCTGCTGAAGGTGTGGAGTCCGGAAAATTGAAGGCAGGCATGTTGTTCAGACGGAATAGTTCGTTAATAGTTGTGTTGAAAGTGCCGGGGTTTGCTGCGTTTGCAAGGTGTGCATACCCCATGCAGTACAGCACCTTGGAGGAATCTCCGTCTGGGAATGGAGAGAGGGAGTTGCTGGGCGATGGTGCCTGTAGATTAGCGTGTAGAGTCTTGGTGGTGTCGGTTTGTGGTTTGGTTATTGCAGCGTGTCGGTGAATTGGAGGTGTTCTTCAGAACTTTAGTTTTCTTCAATGCGATTTCTTTCCTGAGTGGGCACTTAGCTGCAAGGGTATGATGATTACCCTTGCAGTTAAGACAAGTTGGTGCTGTAGTAATGGTGCAGGATCTGAAATCGTGTCCATCATTCCCACATTTTGAACTAAACTTCTTATCCTTGATGGGGCAGTCCTTGGTGGTGTGTTTATAGGAGTAGCAGGTCAAGCAGTGGGAGATGTATGTGAAACGTTCTTGTTCTATATGACTAGGGTGAATGTGGTAATATGAGATGGCCAGACCGTCAGAGAGAGCTTGGGCAGCCATGGAGATGTCTGTGAATGTAATCTTTAGCATAGATTAGGCGTTAGGGATCTTGTAGATGCTGTCTACCGAGGCCCAGTTGTTTTGTTCCTCAATAGATGTCTTCAGTGCTTCAGTAGAGAGAGAGGTGACCATATTGTCCAGTCTTTTCACAAAGACCGAACGTTTCGACTTCAAGAATGGTGACGGGGATAGAGTGAATTGTTGAGTTAGTAGGGTCCTGATTGAAGAGTCGTCTATAAGTTTTGATGCTTCCGTGTCGTCTGTGCAGACGACAATGAAGGAGTCCTTCAGAGAGTGGATTGCCGTAAATTTGACCTGCAGGCGGGTCTTAATGACGGTAGCTAAAGCTAACTTCGAGGAGTCATTTATTGCACCATTCACAGACTTGATTTTCACACGATTGGACAGCATTGTAAAAAGGATGTGAGGTTTGTAGAATATAAATTCTACACCCCGGCGGGGTCGAAGAGAGGCTTCTTGACTGTCAACGAAAAGGCAAGTCACATTAGATTTGGAGAACATCCCTCCATTGCAGAGGTAGACTCTCCCTCAAAACAGTAACCTCCTCCCCAATTATCTTCCTCACTTCCTTCATGCCAAAAGTTGGTTGTTTACGGTATTTTTTTTTTAACTGTTATTTAAGTTTTTCTTTATTAAATTGTGCATTATTCTGCATAATTAAGGACTTTCAAACTCTGATTATTTTTTCTGTGCTTAAAACACTTAAAACAAAAAAATTGTGGAAATTTATTTGGTCCAAATAGTTCCACAGCTCAGATCCAGCACGAGCGTCTGGTCGTCTGAGCCGAGCGGCCCTTAAACCCTCCCAAACACGGCATTCTCTGGTTGGCGGTTGGTAAGCTTATTTAATTTATAGATTTACTCTTCAGGGAAGTAGGAGGTAGGTTTACTGGTAGTACACTCATATTATGTTTACTAAGGCATCTGTAGATAATGATAGAGAAGACCTAAGACCTTAACATAGGTAGTAATAGGCCGATAATGTAGGCAAACATTAGGATAAGTTTGCTAGGGAGAACTGGCAGCCCTAGCTTGAATGGCGGGGCGCAGGTCACAAAGACAGAATAGCGTCCTTCTTACGATAGACTTCGACTGGACAAGACGTGCCGTGAACATCAGGCGGCGCCCCCACGTGTCTTCACATCTGAGACCTGGGGAAATCTGGTAGAGACACCTCGATGTACCGTAGATGATCTCCTCCATCAGCCCATACAGTAAGACGAGATATTCACCTTTTCCCGTAGGATCTGGCCAGTGACTTAGGAGATTGTGAGTTGAGTTAACTGAGGGCTCGGCGTGCTACAGAGAGAGTATGCCCAGTAAGTACCAGCGTCTCAGAGTCGTCTGAAGCTAGCGTCTGAGTCTGCATAGTTATACTAGGGGATACATACCCTCTTGGATATAGGAATTTCTGAGGTGCAGGCAGGACACTAATAACGATTGAATATTGCAGGAATTAATGCTCCCGGTTGCACGTGGTTCCCAAGGGGAAGTCCAAGGGGGCTAAAGCTAGGCTTAGGAAGTTGAAGATCAGGATATATGCTGCAACACCAAGTAAGTTAGTCCTTTATACGTGCATGCAGGCGAGGTTCCTGGCAATACCAATCATTTGTGGAAATCTGTCCTATAAGCCACTTGTGAGGCTGAGGTACCCACCTCAGAGCTCGGTGTCAACAGAGTTTGCCAGGGTAGGCGACTCACTTGGAGGCAGCCCACACAAATTTTCACAAAAGTGGTCCTTCGAAAACCGGATGTGGAATAGCTAGGTTAAGCTATCATAGCTAGGCCACAGTTAGGAACCAGTTTAACAGAGTTAGGTTAAGCTATCATAGCTAGGCCACAGTTAGGAACCAGTTTAACAGAGTTAGGTTAAGCTATCATAGCTAGGCCACAGTTAGGAACCAGTTTAAAAAAGTTAGGTTAAGTTAGCACACCTAGGTCAAAGTTACTCAGAGGCTAGGCCAAGCTGACTATACACAGAAGTTGTTATTTGCAGTAATTTACAGGCAGGCCAGGTAGGCTAGAGAAGCTTGTGAATTTAATTATTTACAGTGATTACAAGTAATCCAGAGTAGGAGACTTGTGTGTTAATTACTTACAGTGGATTTGCAAGGTAGCCACAGTTAGGCTAGGCTTGTGCAATATTTACAAAAGTTTATAGTAGCTAGGACAGATTTAACCTAGTTATTATTTACAGGGAGTTATAAAGCCAGGTTTAAGTTATAGCACACTAGCTAGGTTAGGATTTACCTTATCCAACCATCCACGCTAAACAGAGTAAGCTGGGCTCAGTTAGGCCAAGCTGTTTACATACATTATTTATTTACTGTTTCACAAGTTGAATTGTTGAATTTACTTGTGTTAACCAAGTGATTTTAATTTGTATACTGCACTTTTATTGTGATTTTCATCATCTTTGATTCATGTTAATGTGGGATTTGTGAATTATACCTGAGACTAGGTTAAGTCCTGTAATTATTTGCTGGCATTGTACAGTTGAGTACTAGATTAAGCTTTCACATCGATACACATTTTTGATTGGGATTTGAGAGCTAACAGTGTACATTTTTGATTCAGAGTAGAGTCAATATAATAAAGGGAATTGTTAAGCTTGTTGAGAAGCCTTGAGACCCGTTCATTCTCACCTAATACCGTTTGTGCTGTGGGGTGGGCTAATTGAAATACAAATTAGCACCGTGATCTTAACTAAACCGCAACTATGGTAGGTGAAGATGCAGTACCAGCTGTCCCAGCTCTAAGTCAATTAAAGCGGTCTATGGGAGCCTATAAGGGGCGCCTGAGCAAAGCATGTGAGGAGTGTCGTATGGTCAGGCAAGATCAGGACGTAGACTGGGAGGAACTAGAGAGTTGCCTGAAACCTTTGGAGCAAAGACTGGAGGCCTTTGAGAGATCATTTATCCTTTATGAGACAGAGGCCTATACTACAGGTGAGTCTGACTATACGGTCGAAGTAGCACGGACAGACTATGACGAACGAAGGGCAGAGTGTAAAGCAGAGATGAGAATCTGCAGGCAGTTAATAAAGACTTTGAAGGCCGGTACAGCAGGGGCAGCAAATGTTTCAAGGAACACGAACAACAGCACGCCTGTTAATGTGTTGCCCAGATTGCCCCAGTTGAATTTACCAACGTTTGACGGAACCTTAACAGAGTACATTGGTTTCTGGGATCAGTTTAGAGCCCAGATAGATGACAGAAATGATTTGTCAGATGCCGTCAAGTTGCAGTATTTGCGGTCGCAGCTCAAGGGTAAAGCCTTAGATCTGGTCCGGCACTACCCGATTACTGACGCTAATTACCAACATGCCAAAGACCAATTAGAAGACATGTTTGGCAACACTGAGGAGATAAAGGTAGCTATACTTTATCGGTTGTTGGATCTAGAGGCTTGCCGACATGACCGTCAAAGTCTAGAGAAGTTCCGTATTGAGGTTATGAGCTTGTCCAATAGTTTCAGAGATTTGCATGATGAGAATGATTCAAAATGGATCCTTAGCCAGGTGATTCAGAGGAAACTGGCTAGCACGACAGTGCATGAGTTACACTTAAAACATCGGACGAATAGGTTCACGATAAACCAAATTGTTGAAGGGTTAGGGGATCTCATATCTCACCTGAGCATAGGTCAGGGGGAGAAATTACCTACCAAGGAGAAGTCGGTCGACTTCCCCAGACATTCGAGAGATAGACCTAAACCACCTCCCACTAAAGTAGGCACGTATTATGCCCAGGGCGAACCCTCCACCCCCAGGGCCAAGGGAGAAGCCACTAAAGCGGCCAGTATGAGACGGTGCGTGTTTTGTGATGAAGAACACGCTAGTTCAGGGTGTTCAAGCTTCACCACCTATAACCAAAGGGTTCAACGGCTAAGAGAGTTGAGACTTTGTTTCAAGTGTTGTGGAGAACATTTTGCCAGGGACTGTAACACCATGCTCAGGGAGTGTCGGGGCTGCCGGAAGGGAAAGCACCACAGTGCACTGTGTCCTAATGATGCCGGATTAGCACAAGTTAAGGAGAGCAAACCGCAAGAAAGGGCGGAGAGCAAGAACAAGTCAGAAGTAACGATGAGTGTGGTGAGTACGGCACCGAGAATTTGTTCTGGTGAGCAGTTTCAAGGCTCGGTGGCCTTGCCCACCATAATGGCGGTGGTCGCGAACGGGAAGAAGTCTGAAACAACCCGTTTGTTCTTTGACAGTGGGGCACAGAGATCCTTCATAGCGGAGAGTCTAGCCACTAGGTTGAAGCTGGAGACAGTTGGTAAAGTTGACATGAAGGTGGAAGGGTTTGGTGGGGAAGTCCCACGCAGGTCTTATCCAGTAGTCAATGTGATGGTCAGGTTAGCCGGGCATCGACGGGAAATTTCAGCCTTGATGGTGAAGAGGCTGCCCAATATCATTACCACTAGGGGACTGGCTGCAGCAGTCAAACGTTTGAGGGAGTTGGGTGTGAAGCTAGCAGAACCAGACATTGCTACAGACAATGTTAGTAATGTAGGCATCTTGGTAGGAGGGGATTACCTAGACGAGTTCGTGTCTACAAGAAGGGTTATCAAGGAAGGTGTGGGCCTGTACAGGACTCCAGCGGGGTACATCGTAGGAGGCAGAATACCAGCTCACTTCCCTGCGACCCCGGGAAAGGAGGGCTCTGGTATTACAGCGACTGAGGCTGTACTGGTGATGCGGATTGGTGTGCACGAAGGCCTGTCAGAGGCGCAAGTTGGCATATCCGACAGTGAGCCGGTCCATAAACTATGGGACCTGGATGTAGTAGGTATTAAAGGTGACCAGCCGCCCCCCGAACATGAAGAGACGTATCGAGATTACTTGAACCATGTGCAGTTCAGGGACGGACAGTATTGGGTGCGACTCCCATGGAAACCGGGCCACCCAACGCTGCCCACTAATTTCAAGAGGGCACGTGGTCAGTTGAATTCATTGGTGAACAGCCTGACCAAGAAGGGTCTGGTGGGGAAATATGATGATATTATTAAGGAACAGCTGGCCCTTGGGTTCATCGAGAAAGTGCCCAATGCCAGCCCTGGGGAAAACACCCATTATCTTCCACACATGGCAGTCACCAAGGAGTCGGTAACCACTCCCATCAGAGTAGTCTTCAACTGCAGCTCGCAGGCGAGTCCCCGAGAGCCATCGTTGAACGACTGTCTGCTCACAGGGCCCTCCCTGACGCAGAAATTAGCAGACGTGTTGTTGAGATTCAGGACGGAACAGTACGCCTATGCGGCAGACATTAGCAAAGCCTTCCTACGTATTGGGTTGCAGCCACAGGATAGGGACTACACAAGGTTCTTGTGGCTGGCTAACAGGGAGATGCCCAAGCAAGGGTATGATACCTATAGATTCAGGGCAGTGTTGTTTGGTGCCACTAGTTCACCATTCCTATTACAGGCTACCATAGACTACCACCTTGTGAACTGTAACAGCCCGCTTAAAGAATTACTGAAGACCCTATTTTATGTAGACAACATGCAGGGTACCACCTCAGATGAAAGGCTGTTGATGGATATTTACCGAGAGTCTAATCAGGAGATGCTCTCGGCTAACATGCCATTGCGAGAATGGGTGACAAACAATCCAACGTTGCGGGGCATGGTGGAACGTGACTATACTGGCTACTCAGTGCCTGAGGTAACATCGGTGTTGGGACTGGAGTGGGAAATCAAGGAAGACAGACTTAGGCTAAAGAGGAAGCCTGATGGGGAAGGGAAGCTGACCAGGAGGTCCTTGCTGAGCAAAGTGCAGACTGCCTTCGATCCTTTGGGTTTGTTGACACCCATCACCATTCGAGGGAGGATGCTAGTACAACAGACCTGGGAGCTGAACCTAGGTTGGGACGACCCACTGCCAGAAACAGTCTGCCAGGAGTGGGATCTGGTTAACAAAGACCTAGCGGAATTGCACGAGTTCACATTCCCCAGGTCCATCGGGTGCACCGGGCGGGATTATGACTTGCACGTCTTCTGTGATGCCTCCTCCAGGGCCTATGGGGCAGTAGCGTATTTGGTGGCCGGGGACCAAGTCAATCTGGTCACCAGTCGTGCGCGGGTGACACCCCTGAAGGATTGCTCGATCCCAAAACTAGAGCTCACGGCGATGTTGCTGGGAGCAAGACTGGGTAAGTACGTAGAGGAGGTGTTAAGTAATCTGAGGGTGACACACACCTATGTATGGACAGACTCGGAGGTGGCCTTACAGTGGGTCCAGAATGACAGGTCTAAGCTCCCCTATGTCAGGAATCGGGTAAAGGAGATACGGGAACTACAGTCAACGTCAACAATTCTGTATGTGCCTACAGACCAAAACCCAGCCGACCTGATAAGCCGAGGGGTGACACACAGAAAGTTGAGTAAAAGCGAGCTTTGGTTCAAAGGCCCAGACTGGTTACCGGCAAGGGATTGCTGGCCGGAGCAGAAATTCGTGGAGACAATCAGCAGCATAGTACATTTTGCGGGGGAACACGACACTGAATTATTTGACCCCAGGCGCTACTCCTCGTGGAGAAAACTTATAGGAGTCACGGAAATGGTATTTCGATTCGTGAGGAAGCTGCATGACAAGGTAAGCCAGGGTCGACAGTTGTCTCTAGTGGGTCCCAGAGAATATTGGATAAGGCAGTACCAAAGGGGGAGGTTTCCAGGAGTGCTGGAAGTACTTGCGACCCGGCAGCAGGTTATGGCGTCAGGACGCGTGTCCAACGATGACGACTCAGGGAACAGCAAATTGGTTCACTCATTGGGATTGTTCCTAGATCATGCGGGGCTAATAAGATGCAGGGGAAGAATACAAAACTCTGAGCTCAGCTATGGGGCCAAACATCCCGTGCTACTGGGAAAGGAGGGATGGGCGACAGAGCTATTGATACAAGATGCCCATCAGAGGACCTTACATGGGGGGTTTGGAGATACCCTCACCTGCCTACGTCAGAATTACTGGGTACTGAAGGGTCGAGCTGCCGTCAAAAGGGTGCTAAAGAGTTGCACGGTCTGCCGGCGGTACGATGGGAGGACCCTACCCTACCCAGGTCCACCACCGCTGCCTCAGGAGCGGGTACATAGTGACAGGCCCTTTGAGACTGTAGGAATAGACTATACAGGGGCTATCACATTGAAGAACCCAGGAGACGTTAAGGAGGGCCCTCAGAAAGTATATGTCTGCCTGTTTACTTGTGCTACTACTCGAGCGGTGCATTTGGAGTTGGCAGAAGATATGACGACAGAGACTTTCGTGAAGTTGTTCAGGAGGTTTACTGCCAGATTCTCGTGCCCGCGATTGATTATCTCGGACAATGGCACAAGCTTTAGGGCGGCCGATAAAGTTTTCAGGAATCTTAGGGACAACGGAGAAGTACGAGAACACCTGAAGAGAATAGAGTGCGAGTGGAGGTTCATAGCTCCCAGGGCACCCTGGCAAGGGGGATTCTACGAACGCATGGTGGGCACAGTCAAAAGGTGCATTCGGAAGGTCTTGCACGGCAGGAGGGTGAGCTGTGATGAACTGAGGACAGTGTTAGTTGAGATAGAGGCAAGAGTTAATAACAGGCCTCTGACCTACGTACAAAATGGGATTGACGAGCAAGAAGCTCTCACCCCCAATCACATGCTGTTTGGAAGAAGGATTGAGCCCTTCCCCGCAATTTTGAGTCAGTCTTCCAAGGAGCTGGATTATTATGGGCCAGATGGTCCCCCCATCAATGAAGAACTGCACAGGAGTCACAACAGACTGGTGAACATCCTGGACAAATGGAACCAGGTGTGGCGCAGGGATTACTTGACAACCTTGCGGGAACATTTCTATGGTGCCGACCCCGAGGCGAATAAGATGATGCTAAGTGAAGGGGACCTGGTGCTGGTAGAATCCGAGGCGCCGAGGGCATACTGGCCTCTTGGCCTGGTAGTGTCAACCCACCCTGACAAGGCTGGGCGGTTGAGAATGGTGAAAGTGAGAATGAACGGTGTCGAGACTATAAGACCCATCAACAGGCTTTTGCCTCTCGAGGTCCACACGGTGGGACCGGGACATGAGAAATCAGACCAGAGGTTGAGCGAGCTGAGCGGCCGGACGACCCGTCGAACGGCGCTCGAGTCCAGGGCCCACTGGGGGGGCCTGCGGGAGGCAGACTTGATCTAGTAGCGCCTACCTTCGCCGGCGGGAGGATGTGGAAATTTATTTGGTCCAAATAGTTCCACAGCTCAGATCCAGCACGAGCGTCTGGTCGTCTGAGCCGAGCGGCCCTTAAACCCTCCCAAACACGGCATTCTCTGGTTGGCGGTTGGTAAGCTTATTTAATTTATAGATTTACTCTTCAGGGAAGTAGGAGGTAGGTTTACTGGTAGTACACTCATATTATGTTTACTAAGGCATCTGTAGATAATGATAGAGTAGACCTAAGACCTTAACATAGGTAGTAATAGGCCGATAATGTAGGCAAACATTAGGATAAGTTAGCTAGGGAGAACTGGCAGCCCTAGCTTGAATGGCGGGGCGCAGGTCACAAAGACAGAATAGCGTCCTTCTTACGATAGACTTCGACTGGACAAGACGTGCCGTGAACATCAGGCGGCGCCCCCACGTGTCTTCACATCTGAGACCTGGGGAAATCTGGTAGAGACACCTCGATGTACCGTAGATGATCTCCTCCATCAGCCCATACAGTAAGACGAGATATTCACCTTTTCCTGTAGGATCTGGCCAGTGACTTAGGAGATTGTGAGTTGAGTTAACTGAGGGCTCGGCGTGCTACAGAGAGAGTATGCCCAGTAAGTACCAGGGTCTCAGAGTCGTCTGAAGCTAGCGTCTGAGTCTGCATAGTTATACTAGGGGATACATACCCTCTTGGATATAGGAATTTCTGAGGTGCAGGCAGGACACTAATAACGATTGAATATTGCAGGAATTAATGCTCCCGGTTGCACGTGGTTCCCAAGGGGAAGTCCAAGGGGGCTAAAGCTAGGCTTAGGAAGTTGAAGATCAGGATATATGCTGCAACACCAAGTAAGTTAGTCCTTTATACGTGCATGCAGGCGAGGTTCCTGGCAATACCAATCATTTGTGGAAATCTGTCCTATAAGCCACTTGTGAGGCTGAGGTACCCACCTCAGAGCTCGGTGTCAACAGAGTTTGCCAGGGTAGGCGACTCACTTGGAGGCAGCCCACACAAATTTTCACAAAAATGGTTTACAGTGAACAGTTCATAGGGGTCTAGAATGGACTCGTGCAATGTTAGTTTTCTCTGTTGTTCAAGGTTTTCTCAGTGTTATTCAAGGATTTTACATTTAGTTCACTATTACACTGTGCATTCTATGGTATAATTAACTATTTTTGTGCTTAAAAATCTTAAAAAAAATATTTACATACAGTTCATAGGGGTCTGGAACAGATTAATCATATTTACGTACAATCCAATGGGAAAATTAGATTCACGTCATGACCAAATCAAGTAGCGACCAGAGTTTTGGAATGAATTATGGTCACGAACAGAGGTTCCACTGTACCTTGTTTACTGAGTTTAATCATTTCTTAATTAAGCTGCCAAGAGAGACACCAAGAATGAAAACACACAGACAAACACACCAGCTAACCCCTTTATTGTGAACTTTTGTACTTCTTGCATTCTTTATTCTTCTTCATCTTTCTACAATAAATACTCACCTCTCACCCTATATTAGGACTATAAATATTTTAAGGTAAGTAATGAGTGTTCTGTATATGCATTGTATAGCTACATTAAGTACAGTAGGACCCCACTTATATGGCAGGTTAGGTTCCAGGCTACCGCCGTAAAGCGAAAATCGCCGTAAAGTGGAATACCCTTTTTTCCACTTGTAAATGCATACAAACACTAGATAACAAGTTTACACTAACATATATTAAGTTAGCAATAGAACTAGGCATCAAAAACAATAAAAAAGTACAATACACACATAGTGCACTCATTACCTTAAAATATTTATAATCTGAATCTAGGGTGAGACAAGTAGTATTTATTGTAAGAAATCAAGTGTGGTATGTATGGTAGTCAGCCAGGCTACCATTCCAGGCCAACCCACCCACACATAATATTCTATTACATTTAAGCATCCCAGAGCGATAAAATGCATATACAGTTTACTCATTACTTACCTTAAAATATTTGTAGTCTTAATCTAGAAACGAACAAACGAAAGTTCAGGTAAGATCCAAAATGGAATGAGCGGGGAAGACGGGACAGACGAAGAATAGTGCTGGAGAGGAGTGTTCTTAGTCGTAGAAATAGAGCCAGGGCTTAACCCAGCAGCGAAGGCGATCGTGGGACAGATATTGAGAAGAGAAATTCAGGCTCTTCTGTTGGGACTCCGGTGGGGTGAGCGGGGAGGAAGGGATATGCGACGTTTAGAGCTAGAGAGGAGTGTAGAACTGAGCCATGTCTTAACCCAAAAGCTAAGGTGAACGTGGGTCAGAGAATGGTACTTGTCAGCGGGTCCAAGGTTATTTGTAAGTAGGGTTAGGAGCAGGATCATGCAAGGAGTAGAAAAGGTTGTGTTGGTTTGTGGGTCTGCGAATGTCTTCGTCAAGGAGAGAGGTCCAGTAGTCATGTCGTGTCTCAAGTTTGTCTATCTGTCTGTCACTGAGCGTCTTCCAGTACAGATTCAGCGCAGGGATGTCTAATTGGGCATGGAGAGACTCGCTTGTGGCGAAGTCCTCCCACCTGACATCAAGCACCCAGCACAGCACCTTGTTCTGGACATGCTGCAGTTTAAGTAAGATTGTTTTTGCTGCAAGAGAGAGGGCTAGAGGAGAATAAGTTATCAGAGGACGTATTAGGGATTTGTAGAGGTGTAGTTTGGTGCGTTGAGAGGCATGTTTCAGCTTGTAGAGGCCCGCAAGGGCCTTACTAGCTATTGCATGCCTTGAGGGGGCTACAGGGCAAATTTCGTAACTCGTTTATTTACCGTCCGATTTTCTCCAGTTTTGGTGCACAAGACAAAGTGTTCTCACTCTTTCTTGAAAATATTTATAAAAAATATACCTCAAACAACAACTGAGAAAAGACTGATTTACTGAAAATGCCCTTGATGTTGATGTAACTCTTATATGCGGCTACGTAAGGTGGTTTGGACACTTGGTGCCGAGAGAACAATGCTAATACTAATTCGGACCGTAAGATTTCCCTCTAAATACCTTATCGTTATTTCACAAAAAAATAAAGTTTGTTAGTATCTGGAATATGGCAAAAAAATCTGCCCTTTACTCCCACATAACTCCCGAAGTATTTGGAATATTTCCAAAAATTCTACGGTCAAAATAAGAGAAATCATTATTTTACAATATCTGTGAATATTATTCCATTTAATTAAGTAATAAAGGACCCACATCAAATTATAGGTGAATAAGTTACTTCCGAGATATCGGCCGGGAACGCCGGCCGGCCCCCGTCTCAAAAAAAAAAAAAAATTTTTTCGCGAAAATCGCGTTTGTTTGGGTGTATTTCTTAGTAAAGTGATGTTCTAGTGCAGTTAGCCTCTAAACACCGTTTTCTCTTACTCAGAGACGACAGGGTGACCAGTTACACTTTTATATCGAAATATTCCCGATAATCTCTGGGCCATATTATGGCCTATTTTATTCAGTCTAGAGTATATAACATGTTTGTATATTATTTAGAGTGTTTATTATATCATATTAGATCAATTCTGATAGACAAATAAGCCGTAGAGTTGATATATAAGCTGATATAAGCGAAATAATGGGTGATTCCTGGCTGGCACCTCGGGAGCAGGAACACTGCTGAGCGTTCCCGTCTGGTTCCCGGTAGTCACTAAGTCTGCCGATAAGCTCCACCTACTGTTTTATGATGCCAAATAGTCAGTTATTATATTAGAAAGAATAATGCAAGAAAAGGCGATAAAAAACAAGAAAATAACTCCAAAAAATATATAGGCCGTGAGCAGACTCGGTACCAACATCGCCGTCACCATACCTGATATAAATGACTATAATTTCTTGTAGAAACGTCGTAGAACATTCATTCTGGTACCATTGTGTTGCCAAAGAGTTGAGCTATTTTTCAGTATATATAACTCAATTTCCATATTTTTTCGATTTTTCGGTGAGCGCGCGCGGAAAATTGCCCGCCTCCCCCCTTGAGTGAATGTGTCCATGTAAACGAAGAAGGTAGTCAAGATTAACGCCAAGGACAGTGACAGATTGTGTGATGGGGATGTAAGTGCGGGTGTCAGCTGTTCTGAGCTCGACAGGTAATGGAGGATCACGTTTCCTGTAGTTAAAATACGTAATGCTGGATTTTGCTGCATTGGTTTTGATCCTCCATTTTTGTTCCCAGATGGCTATCCTGTCGACCTCATTTTGTGTTTTGTGTGTGAGTGTATCTATATTGGCATGAGTGATAAGTTGTGTAATGTCGTCTGCATAGGCTAGTGTGATGGAGTTGTGGTATACAGGTGTTAGATTAGAGATTTTGCCACTGAAGTGGCTGGTTTATTGTGCACCCCATATCCATCCTGTGGACGGTAGCGCGAAAGCATGTGGATACACAAAAGGCCTAGGAACTAGGCCCCAAAGGGTTAACAGGAATACATATAGATTTATATCTACATATCTATAGTTCACTTATCTGTTACAAGCAAATTTAGGAAATTTGCTTAGTATATCTGGTATCTTATTTTCATTAATAAGATATCTTGACATGTCACATAGGTTATTATACTGTCTGTCTCTGTATTCCTCAATAAGTGGACAATTAAGCACATAGTGTTCAAGAGAGTGACCATATGCCTGATCACATAATTTACATTTAGTTTGATCATCATCTGTGTGTCTCCCAAACTGCCAGAAGTACTTGTAACCAAGCCTAAGCCTGGCCACTACAACATCAGTCAGTCTGTTCACATTGCAAGTTGCTCCATAAACATACTTATCTACGTTCATGTTATCATAGTGGGTTATAGATCTACTCAGGCTTCTAACTGCATTCCTATAACAATCATCTTCATTATTTACTTCTCTCCTAATATTATTCCTAATGCTAGACACAGTTATACCAAAGTTATATTCTACGTTCTCCTTCTGGATACTCTTCTTGGCTAACATATCAACTTTATCATGAAGGAGTAATCCAATGTGTGATGGGATCCATAGCAATTGTACATTAATTCCTTTGTCCCTAATTTTTGAGTATCTATACCTGGCTTCCCCAATGAGCATGTTGTTGGAGTCATTATATGAGCCAAGAGCCTTCAATGATGACATAGAATCAGTAATGATGATAGAGTCAAGCTCAGTGTCATAGGTTAGCTTTAGCGCCATTAGGATTGCAAACAATTCAGTTTGCAGTGTAGACGCCCAGTTGTTAATTCTTATGCCTAACTCAACAAATTTATTGTCGTTCTTAACTAGGGAGGTGGCAACAAGAGCAGATGCAGCCCTGCCAGAAGACTCCTGTTTAGATCCATCAGTGTATATAACTTGTGATAACTTATTACTACCAGCTAGGCGAAAAAATTCTTCTTGAGCAGTTGCTCTAACAAGGGATTTAAGGAAGGGATTACTAGCAATGAGCTTCTTGGGAGGGACTTGTAGGTATGTGATATTAAATGAACACATCTTCCATGGAGGGGTGAAATGCTCTTGTTGCCTACAGTGATACAGTTCATGCAGGTTATAAAACTTAATGCAATTGCACGTTTTCACAATCCATTTAGATCTGTGTGTATTTACCTCTAGACACTTGGTAAGATTCACTGTGACTGTGTCTGGTTCGTTTCTCAACATTCTAATACCGAGTACGGTGTTAATTTCAACAATCCTATCACTGATACTAGAAATACCAAGCTCCTTCCTCATGTTAAGGTGTTGGAATGTCGTTAGTGTATAAAATGTAGAGGGTAGGGGAGAGGACAGATTCCTGGGGTACTCCAGCATTTAATGTGAAGTAGTCAGAGTAACAGCTTTGGAATTTGATTCTCATGGTACGGCCGTCTAGGAAGTTGCAGAGGAGTTTGCGAGTAGTGAGAGGCAGGTTAAAACTAGTGCAGAGTTTCTACTTGAGCCCTTCGTGCCAGACAGTGTCAAAAGCTTTTTCAACGTCTTTTGCAACCAGGGCCGTCCTGTTTCTTTGCTTTGTGCTTATGTGGATGTAGTTGAGAACGATGTTAATGGCATCCTGTGTGGATCTGTGTGTTCTGAAGCCAAACTCGCCATCAGAAAGTAGAGAATTATGTTCCAGGTATCTGCGAAGGCGATGATTAATGAGTTTTTCATAGGGCGATAGTTTCTAGGGTCAGAGTGGTCTTTATTGGGTTTAGGAAGGAGGATAGCAGTAGCAGCTTTGAAGAGGGAAGAGAAGTATCCAGAGGCAAGGGAGGCATTGAGGAGGTTTGTGTAGGCAGTAATGATAGAGTCAGGAAGGTGTTTCAGGATAATATGGTTTAGGCCAGAGGCACCAGGAGCCTTGGGAGGAAGGTGTCTGAGGAGAGTTTTAATGTCTGTGTTGGTGAAAGTAGTGTCGAGTTCTTGGGAGGAGGTAAGAGTGTCTAGGTGTATGTGGCTGTCTGGTGTTGTTTCTTGTGAGTGTGCAGTGTTCCAGTGTTCTATGTTCTGAATGTGTTGAATAACGTTAGGGTGAGGTGGGTGAGGGTGGAAGATGTTCTCCAAGATGTGTTTGAAGATGTTGGTAGCAGCCTGCGGGTCTGAGATGTGTGTGTTGTTGTGTGATGTGTTTGAATTTGTTGGTAGGAGTGGTGCCTCTGATTTTTTTTATAAAGTTCTAGAAGGCTTTAGTGTTTTTAATACGCTGTTTGTCTGCTTGTTGTATTAGTTGTGACCAGTGATTGTTGTGGTCTTGGTCTAGGCTGTGTAAAATGTTGTTTCTAAGGTAAGTGGGATCTAATCGGACTTGATTAAATTTATGTGTTGTAGAGGAAGCGGTTGTGGTAGCAGATAATTAGTCTTCTTGTTCTGAGTGACGGTTTGAAGGAATAACGAGTGGTGTGAGTTTTCTTTGGTATTGCGATGTTGGCTGCTTGTGTACTGGTGTCCTGGATGAGATCAAGTTGAGTATCGATGTCAGAGATAGGTTTGTTGTTGTAGTCATAGGTGAGGTTAATATTGTCTATGTGTTGTTTGAAAGCATCCCAGTCAGCGTTCTTGTAGGAGAAGGAAGGTGTGGTTGGAATGAGGATAGGGTTGGAGGAGATGTGTAAGATGACTGGGATGTGATCAGAGCCTGTAATAGGGCCAGGTGAGAAGTAGTGTTGAAAGAGAGAGCTGGCTCGGTTTACCAGAATGATGTCTGGTTTGCCTTGGCCCGTGCAGTTGAAGAAGGTATTGAAGTGTGGGCCGAGATGAATTAGGTGTTTATGGTTTGTGAAGTTGAGTAATTGGTGACCAAGTTGGTTGTTACTGGTGTGATGAAAGGCGGTGTGTTTGGCATTCATGCCAGTTAGGCCTCATTTAGATTATGCTGCACAGTTTTGGTCACCGTATTACAGAATGGATATAAATTCTCTGGAAAATGTACAAAGGAGGATGACAAAGTTGATTCCATGTATCAGAAACCTTCCCTATGAGGATAGACTAAGGGCCCTGAATCTGCACTCTCTAGAAAGACGTAGAATTAGGGGGGATATGATTGAGGTGTATAAATGGAAGACAGGAATAAATAAAGGGGATGTAAATTGTGTGCTGAAAATATCTAGCCTAGACAGGACTCGCAGCAATGGTTTTAAGTTGGAAAAATTCAGATTCAGGAAGGATATAGGAAAGTACTGGTTTGGTAATAGAGTTGTGGATGAGTGGAACAAACTCCCAGGTACAGTTATTGAGGCCAGAACGCTGTGTAGCTTTAAAAATAGGTTGGATAAATACATGAGTGGATGTGGGTGGGTGTGAGTTGGACCTCAAAGCTTGTGCTACCAGGTCGGTTGCCGTGTTCCTCCCTTAAGTCAATGTGACCTGACCTGACTAGGTTGGGTGCATTGGCTTAAGCCGGAAGGAGACTTGGACCTGCCTCGCATGGGCCAGTAGGCCTTCTTCAGTGTTCCTTCGTTCTTATGTTCTTATGTTTTTATGTTGAGAGTAGTGTTTGGGCGAGCATATGTGGTGAAAAAGATAAAGGGGCCAAGGTGGGTGTGTATTCTGACCGCAAGACAGTGTTGGTGAATAAAAGGGATTGGGAAAAACTCATGTTTTATGTTGGAATTGACAAGGATGGCAACTCCATCGTGGGGATCATAGGGGGACTGTAGTTCAGTATAACCATAATGGCAGACACATTGAGGGGCTTTGAGGCAGGTAGTGTTTAACAAAACAATATCTGGCCTCTCTGCTTCAAGGAGCTCGGCCAGTAGGTGTCTAATTGTAAAGTAAGAACATACGTTGAACTGAATCACCTTAAACATGATTTAATGATTTCGTCTTAGCAAAGTTAATGTCGGGGGAGGAGTTTGGATTAAAGCCCGTGATAGTGGTGCCATCAATGGATGTGTGTTTGTAGGTGCTACGGACCCGTTTCCTGGAGGGGAAGGAAGAGATGGATCTGTTTTATGTTCTTTGGTCTGTCCGTCAGAAGTTGGGGCAGGTTTAGGTTTGAGTGGATTTTGTCTGGAGGAGGTGGAGTTGGACCTGGATGAGGTTTTGGTTGTGGTGGAGTGGGCGAAGGTCAATCACGGTGCTGCATTCCTTGTTTGTGACTTAGCTCGAGTGGTGACGTGTGCTTACCTAACACATCGACGATCTCGCCTCTCTCGAATTACCCCGTGTTGGGAGAGACTTTGCTTAGAGTAGTGCTTGCTGGACCTTCGTCTTCCTCTCCACCATCAGGATTGGTGCGTCGGTGGTTGCCGACCCAAGGGCAGGAAGCCTGTTGCTGCCTGAATTCTCTTCGCCTGACTGCACGCCTTACAGCCAGTCTCACCGCCACTCAGGATATACAGTGCTCCATCAAGCTACAGTTCACCTCCTCAGTGTCCTGCACCAGGCAAGTACGTGTGTCTACTTACACATACTTGCCGAGCTGAGTACTCTCACTTTTTGGCCGATTGTCACCTCCAATTACATCTTTTCGTAATTAGACGATGCCTTCGTTGCCTTCCACCTCCCACCCCCCTTACACTCTTCCCCAACCGCCCACACCTGCCTCTGCTTCTTCTAAATCCAATTCCTTCTCGCTAAACCTCAAATTCTCTAATCCTGATGCCACTATCTGTCCTGAAAATTTATTATATCAGATCACTGGTGCACCTCAACTTAAGGTCTTCAAAACCAACTCAGGCTTCAAACTCCTTCTTGACAAACATTCCTACGAAGCGTACACCTCAACCAATACCAGACAAAAACTTCTCAACGCAGGCTTCACCATTATTTGGACTCCTGAGCACCATGCCAAAAGCACAGTCTTTGCTAAACACGTAGACTACTCTCTCCTGACAGCCTATGACACAGACAAAGAAGACTTAATAAAAGATATCAGTACTAAGAACAAAGTCTCCGTTGACGATATTTACAGACGCGAAAACTCTACCATTCTTAAAATACGCTGTTCTACTCCTGCTGACGCCTCTACACTCTTCAGTCAAGGAATCTTTGCCAAGACCATCCGCATTCCTCCAAACACTCTCTTCACTCCGAACTTCCACCCAATCACACAATGTCTTAAATGCTACAAATTCGGCCACGACAAAAACACATGCACATCTACACAAGTCTGCTCCAGATGTTCAGCAACTAGCCACTTCTGGAATACTTGCAACCTCCCCATTAAATGTTCTAACTGTGGTGGGTCACACACTGCAGTTGCAAATTCCTGCCCTTCTAGAAAGCACATTCTCTCCTCCCTCAGAGCTAGCCAACCTCCCTCCCTCCCCAACCCCTTCCCTGCACCTACCTCCCCTTCCATACCTCCCTCCCCTACCCCCAATGCCTGGGCCTCCCCACGCACTTGGTCTACCTCTTCTACTCTACACACATCAAACACCAACACACAGACTACAAGCACTTCTCCTTCTACACCTACACCCACACTAGACTACAAAACTAACTGTCAGCTCGTCACTGCTGCCCACTCTGCGATGGTAATCTCTCAAGCTTACCAATCAGACTACTCACATGTCCTGTGTATCACATGTCCTAATCTTGTCTGCTAACAATCTTCCCTCTTTAATTATCCCTCCTTCCTGCTTCTCTTCCAAGCCTCCTACAACCTCTCCCTCCTGCCTCTCTCCCACCCCCCCCACTTCCTACTCCCACCAGCTCTCCTCCTCCCCTACCTCTCTTCACTACTTCTACACCTACCACCAACACCCCTATGGCTTCTGCTACAACCACCCCTCCCCCCACTTCCTTACCCACTTCATCCCCTTGCAAAGCTTCCACTTCCTCATCCCTTACCATAGCTTCCACTTCCTCATCCCTTACCATAGCTTCATCTTCCTCATCCCCTACCAAAACTTCCTTAATCTAGGGTGGGATGAGTACTATTTATTGTAGGGAATCAAGTGTGGTGTGTATGGTAGTCAGCCGGGTTACCATACCAGGCCATTCCACCCACACATACTATTCTATGATATTTAAGTATCACAGAGAGATAAAATGCACATACAGTTCACTCATTACTTACTTACCTTAAAATATTTGCAATCTTAACGTAGGGTCAGGAGTGAGTAAACGAGATAAAACGAATAAATGAGAGAGGAAGAGAATGAGTACAGGAGAGAGGACAGGCACAGAGTTATGTAAACAAACCAGGCGAACGTAAGTTTTGTAAACAAAGTGTACACGTCTGGTTTGTGTACAAGTTACATTGTGTACAAGTTGTCTCTACATTGATATGGTAGAATAAATAAAGAAGAACACTCCCATTCTCATGTAACACCATTTTTAGAAGAAATGACGCTCTGAGTTAAGGAAATGGAAGTAAGTCTGACTTTTTTGGGTTATCCTAGGTTCTCTACACATAGGCTGTTATGTATGATAATCTATGTAACTGTATTTGTGTATACCTGAATAAACTTACTTACATACACACGAAAGGAATAGTTTTCTTCAGTTACTCGCACTAACACATTTTCTCTTATGTTAGACTAGAGAAAATGTTATTCTTGCCATCCCTTGTACAAGTTATCTGGCTACGACATCTCATATTTATGTTTATTTATTCTATTGTGGGGTGCATTTATCATCTTTATATGTTATGTATCGTGTTTATTATAGAATTTTGAAAAAAATATCATGAATGGATTAATGAAAATGTGTATATTAACGTAATATACGACATTTAATGAGACTCGGTGATTATTATTGTGGAAAATTTTTAATTTTCCGAAGCTATAGTGCCTAATAGGTGTTTAATATTTCGATATGAGTCAAAAATATATTTGACAATAAGATAGAACCAAGAGTTCCCTTTGCGCATGCGTGGATGTGCGGGGGAAGAGGTCGACTCGGGCCATGGGGGAGGTGGGAGTGTTTTGAATGTAGTGAGAAGGCTGTGAAAACCTGGGATCAGGAAATTGGCATTCACGGCGGCCTAAGGATTAATATGAGCCTCACTTCATAATAGGAAGTGTCGTAACTGTTCCTGGTGAAGAGTGAGGGAACGTGATTTACGGGACCACCGTAAAAGGTGGTAAAATTAGTGAATAATGGTTCGACCGGGTGTGACTGGTGCGCGGCCATGGTGTGTATCCAGGGGAAATACCCGTGTGTTAATCCTCACTCATCGGCCTCAGATCTGTATGGAGTGACCTCTAATGTGTATAATAATTATGAGACGTTAAATCGTCTTGTGAATGGTAATGTAATCAGTGATAATAACATTGAGTTAAGAGAATGCGGGATGTGAAATAGATCGCCCTGCTCCGAGTGAACGTGTGATTCTCGTACCGAGGATAGTGAAGCTTTATGGAATCACGACTTCTAAACTGGGACAAACCGACGGATACCTCGTCCTGCTGGAATAAGAACCGTGTCGGTGTAGCAGGACATCGAAATGAGATGGTGAATGGAGGAAATAAGGAGTATCAATCACCCACAGTTAAGTAACCCTTCTAGTTATAGCAGACTGATACTGGCCAGTTAGGTATGTTGTAATTGGATAGGTTATGGGTGATCCAGCTACATCAAGTGACCACCAGAGAATATCTGGTAAGTGGTGAGATTATGTACAAGTGTTTTTCCTTGATGGATATATCCATGTGTAACCTACCCCACCCCACCCTTCATTCAGTCTAACTAACATAATCTATACAGTCCACAATTAATTAGTAGCACCGTACTTGTGGGTGCTATCCAATCCATACTGGTCTCGGATAGATATGGATAAGATTGTGAGGTCGAAGGAACCACTTGCTGTGACCAGGGGTGGTTAAGTTTTCTCACATGTCTACACGGGGTGACTACGGTAAACAATATGGTTGTCTCCCAATGAGTTTACTTGTAAGCATGTAATGTTGAGGTACATGAAGGTAATCACCCCTAGAAAATTTTCCATATCTGCCCGCTGGTCCTTCCTGAACCGGATGGAATCTGTGAAAAAATTAATTGAATTAATTACTTAATAATTAAGTGACTGATTGAAGGAAGTGGGTATAGGGTACACAAGTTTAATCGATCGTGTGGTGGATGATAATTAGCCCAATTAATTGCTAGTACATGTGTGGCTAGAATTTATACAAGAGTAAAGTGCAAGAATTACTCTTATAAGGCGCCTACTTAAGTTGTATAATCAGTTATTAATAATTCTCTAACCATGACTGGATCTGATGGAGTTAATGTGGCTGACAAGTCCGTGAATTTTAGAGTAATGAAAGCATCATTACAGGCTATTAAAAGCCATGTGATGAAGGCATTTGATTCAGTGAATCAAAGAACCGTGAACCCTAATGAATTAAAGTTATATTTAGATGCTTTAGAGAGTAGATTTGATTGGTACAAATTGTGGTTTAAAGACTGTGAAAGAGATCTGCTGGAGAATTGTGCAGATGGAATGGAAATGAATGTTTTAATTAATCAACATTACGAATTGGAAGAAAAACTGTCTTGTAAAAGTAAGGCTTTGAATAAATTAAAGGGTGTAAGCCAGGCAGCTGATCAACCTATTAATGCAAAGGGTGGGTTTGCCAAAACCTCCAGAGTACGGTCTGGAGGAAATCAGACTAGGTAGGCAAGAATTAATTGTTCAATTGCAGACCAGTCAGCCAAACAGTTCTAAGGATATAACACATAATGACTCTGAAGTATCTGTCAAGTCTCAAAAGGGAAAAATAATCCCAGTGGTAATAATCATAGTTAAGAGTTAAATAGGCACATATCAAGTCAGGAATCAGTAATAGTGGTTCCTCACATCAAGGTAAGAGGAATAAGTACCTCAGTAAGTGTAACCCAGTTAATAAGAGGTCAGGCAAGGAAAAGAGAGACTGCCTCTTCTGCCAGGGTACTCATTTCACTAAAAATTGTAATGCCTGTAATTCATGAGATATTAAGGTGGATAAAATGAAAGAACTTGACAGATTTATCAGATGTCTAGACAATCATAATGTAAAGGATTGTCATACCAAATTGAACAGTTGCTATCAATGCAACAAGGGAAGGCACCATACAGTTATGTGCAGGGTTGTATGTGATTCTTATAATAATGGTGACAGTAATGATTATGTTAATAACCCTGACACTACAGTGACTGATGTAAAGGTTGCAGCTAATGGCAATAATGATGGCCTAGCTGAGGTAGCCTTGCCGGTACTGGATGTAATAATTCAGGATAAAGGGCATAAATCCAAAAGCATGCGGCGTCACTCTCCTCAACACTGGTACGGGCCATGTAATATATGGCAGACTACCGCCTAGTAATAATGACTAGAAGTAATGAATACAGTCACGGTGTCTTGCTCATAAAAGGTCAACCCAGTACAAGTATTCTTCTATCGAGAATGATGTTGAACCAGTCTAATTTGTGGGAGCTGGACAGCATAGGGATTAATATAAATGAGTTAAGTCCAAATGATTCCTTTACTCAGGAACAATACCTGAAGGATGTTAAATGTGAATCTGGACATTACTGGGTGCGACTTCCGTGGAAGCTCGACAGTCCAGAATTACCTACTAATTATAGGATGGCGTATGGACAGTTAAAGGGCCCAGCTCTGCGAACTGAGCAAGACACAAAAATTGTTGACTGCTTATAATGATATAATTAATAAACAGTTAAATAATAAATTGTTCTTACTTCAGGCGACTATAAATGCACACCTTAAGTGCACAGGTGGTCCACTGAGCGAAGTAATTGGGTAAATAATCTTATGTGGACAATTTCCGGGTGTGACGTCAACTGAAGAGGAACTAATGAGGATATGTGAAGGGGTTAATGAAATAATGCAGTAAGGTGCTGGGACTGACTTGGGATACTGAGAGAGACTTGTTATTGTTAAAGTCTCATAATTCCAGTATGCCCAATAAATTAATCCAGGGAGCATAGGCTTATGCCCCTGAGAGAATGGAACAGTAATTAGTCCATTTTGAGGGATCAATAAATATGGATGGCCATGGAGTTGAAGTGCCTATATGCAGTAATGTGCTGGGGCTGACTTGGGATACTGAGAGAGACTTGTTATTGTTAAAGTCTCATAATTCCAGTATGCCCAACAAATTAACCCAGAGAGCATAGGCTTAGTGTCACACCTTACAATAAGAGGGAAATTGTTAATACCAGAAGCATGGAGGCTTGAGTGTGCTTTGGGTGGAGCCTTACCTGAGGAGTTAACAGGTGGAAAGAATTAATGGGTGATTATGTAAATACCAATGTTGGAGTTCCCAAGCCAGGTGGCCAGTGAAGATGGGAAAATTGTACTCCACATTATGTAAGTCGTCTAGCAACGACCTCCGCCCGGCTGCAGTGTGGAAAATTTTTAATTTTCCGAAACTATAGTGCCTAATAGGTGTTTAATATTTCGATATGAGTCAAAAATATATTTGACAATAGGATAGAACCAAGAGTTCCCTTTGCGCATGCATGGATGTGCGGGGGGAGAGGTCGACTCTGGCCATGGAGGAGGCGGGAGTGTTTTGAATGTAGTGATGAGGCTGTGAAAACCTGGGATCAGGAAATTGGCATTCACGGCGGCCTAAGGATTAATATGGGCCTCACTTCATAATAGGAAGTGTCGTAACTGTTCCTGGTGAAGAGTGAGGGGACGTGATTTACGGGACCACCGTAAAAAGGTGGTAAAATTAGTGAATAATGGTTCGACCGGGTGTGACTGGTGTGCGGCCATGGTGTGTGTCCAGGGGAAATACCCGGGTGTTAATCCTCACTCATCGGCCTCAGATCTTAATGGAGTGACCTCTAATGTGTATAATAATTATGAGACGTTAAATCGTCTTGTGAATGGTAATGTAATCAGTGATAATAACATTGAGTTAAGAGAATGCGGGATGTGAAATAGATCGCCCTGCTCCAAGTGAACGCATGATTCTCGTACCGAGGATAGTGAAGCTTTATGGAATCACGACTTCTAAACTGGGACAAACCGACGGATACCTCGTCCTGCTGGAATAAGAACCATGTCGGTGTAGCAGGACATCGAAATGAGATGGTGAATGGAGGAAATAAGGAGTATCAATCACCCACAGTTAAGTAACCCTTCTAGTTATAGCAGACTGATACTGGCCAGTTAGGTATGTTGTAATTGGATAGGTTATGGGTGATCCAGCTACATCAAGTGACCACCAGAGAATATCTGGTAAGTGGTGAGATTATGTACAAGTGTTTTTCCTTGATGGATATATCCATGTGTAACCTACCCCACCCCCCCTTAATTCAGTCTAACATAATCTATACAGTCCACAATTAATTAGTAGCACCGTACTTGTGGGTGCTATCCAATCCATACTGGTCTCGGATAGATGTGGATAAGATTGTGAGGTCGAAGGAACCAGAGGGGAA
Organism: Cherax quadricarinatus; assembly: GCF_038502225.1. Lineage (NCBI taxonomy): Eukaryota > Metazoa > Arthropoda > Malacostraca > Decapoda > Parastacidae > Cherax > Cherax quadricarinatus. The sequence continues at coordinate 9,680 of NW_027196177.1, read as the reverse complement.
TCATAGGCCTGTGTCCCGGGTGAAAAAAAATAATAATAATTGAACTTTTCATGTCAGAGGAAAGAAAGTCTCCCTGATAACATTGAGTATACATAGTGTATAGTGTATACTACAGTGGCTCCCTAGTATATTGATGATAAAGGCTAAAGTGTCATTTGAAAACAGGTGAATTTGTAAATGAAGTGATAAGCCTATAGAGGCGGGTGCCAGAAGTCGCCAGAAACTTACCACAGGTCAGCTGTTTTAATAATCTTCCTGGCCTGCTAGTGTACTCGCATATAATCTAGTGATACCAGTGAATAGCAGAATACAGTGTTGTAGTAGCAACTAACCAGTATTATAATGGTACTTAGTGGAGTGGAGTGACTTTCATTAGTTTCTTTTTTCTTGAAATACCAGACGTTACTGTGAATTTCATATAACCTGTAGTTACCAGCGGTCGCAATATACACAACGAGAAGCAATTATTACTACAGAAAAAGCGTCCTTCCTCCAAAATTTGCACCAGTCAACTATCCCAGCAATTCCAGGAACAGCTGTTAAAAATTGACCACTGTCTGGAAAACCTTCCAGCTCCTGCACCCAACATCTTGCTCCTGGGGGATTTCAACTTAAGGCACCTAAAATGGAGGAATATAGCAAATAATATTGTTGCAGTAATAACACCAGGAGGCAGCTCTGATGAAAACTCACACTCACGCGAGCTTTTAAATCTCTGCACAAAATTCAATTTAAACCAGCAAATAATTGAGCCTACTAGACTGGAGAATACACTAGACCTCATCTTCACTAACAATGATGATCTGATAAGAAATATCACCATATCAAAAACAATATACTCAGATCACAACATAATTGAGGTTCAGTCATGTATGCGCGGAGCCCCAGACCGACATAATGAGATTAGTCACGAGGGAGCATTCACCAAATTCAACTTCAATAACAAAAACATAAAGTGGGACCAAGTAAACCAAGTCCTAACCGATATAAGCTGGGAAGATATACTAAGCAACACAGACCCCAACTTATGCCTAGAACAGATTAACTCGGTAGCACTCGATGTATGCACAAGGCTTATTCCTCTAAGAAAAAGGAGGAGTAGATGTAAAACAGAAAGAGACAGGCGCTCCCTTTACAGGCGACGGAAAAGAATAACAGAGCGGCTAAAAGAGGTCAATATATCTGAAATGCGTAGGGAGACACTGGTCAGAGAAATAGCAAGCATCGAACTTAAGCTAAAAGAATCCTTTAGGAGTCAGGAATCGCGGGAAGAACTAAAAGCCATAAATGAAATCGAAAGAAACCCAAAGTATTTCTTCTCCTATGCCAAATCAAAATCGAGAACAACGTCCAGTATTGGGCCCCTACTTAAACAAGATGGGTCCTACACAGATGACAACAAGGAAATGAGTGAGCTACTCAAGTCCCAATATGACTCAGTTTTTAGCAAGCCGCTAACCAGACTGAGAGTCGAAGATCAAAATGAATTTTTTATGAGAGAGCCACAAAATTTGATTAACACAAGCCTATCCGATGTTATCCTGACGCCAAATGACTTCGAACAGGCGATAAATGACATGCCCATGCACTCTGCCCCAGGGCCAGACTCATGGAACTCTGTGTTCATCAAGAACTGCAAGAAGCCCCTATCACGAGCCTTTTCCATCCTATGGAGAGGGAGCATGGACACGGGGGTCGTCCCACAGTTACTAAAAACAACAGACATAGCCCCACTCCACAAAGGGGGCAGTAAAGCAACAGCAAAGAACTACAGACCAATAGCACTAACATCCCATATCATAAAAATCTTTGAAAGGGTCCTAAGAAGCAAGATCACCACGCATCTAGAAACCCATCAGTTACACAACCCAGGGCAACATGGGTTTAGAACAGGTCGCTCCTGTCTGTCTCAACTATTGGACCACTAGGACAAGGTCCTAAATGCACTAGAAGACAAAAAGAATGCAGATGTAATATATACAGACTTTGCAAAAGCCTTCGACAAGTGTGACCATGGCGTAATAGCGCACAAAATGCGTGCTAAAGGAATAACAGGAAAAGTCGGTCGATGGATCTATAATTTCCTCACTAACAGAACACAGAGAGTAGTCGTCAACAGAGTAAAGTCCGAGGCAGCTACGGTGAAAAGCTCTGTTCCACAAGGCACAGTACTCGCCCCCATCTTGTTCCTCATCCTTATATCCGACATAGACAAGGATGTCAGCCACAGCACCGTGTCTTCCTTTGCAGATGACACCCGAATCTGCATGACAGTGTCTTCCATTGCAGACACTGCAAAGCTCCAGGCAGACATCAACCAAATCTTTCAGTGGGCTGCAGAAAACAATATGAAGTTCAACGATGAGAAATTTCAATTACTCAGATATGGTAAACATGAGGAAATTAAATCTTCATCAGAGTACAAAACAAATTCTGGCCACAAAATAGAGCGAAACACCAACGTCAAAGACCTGGGAGTGATCATGTCGGAGGATCTCACCTTCAAGGACCATAACATTGTATCAATCGCATCTGCTAGAAAAATGACAGGATGGATAATGAGAACCTTCAAAACTAGGGAGGCCAAGCCCATGATGACACTCTTCAGGTCACTTGTTCTATCTAGGCTGGAATATTGCTGCACACTAACAGCACCTTTCAAAGCAGGTGAAATTGCCGACCTAGAAAATGTACAGAGAACTTTCACGGCGCGCATAACGGAGATAAAACACCTTAATTATTGGGAGCGCTTGAGGTTCCTAAACCTGTATTCCCTGGAACGCAGGAGGGAGAGATACATGATTATATGCACCTGGAAAATCCTAGAGGGACTAGTACCGAACTTGCACACGAAAATCACCCACTACGAAAGCAAAAGACTTGGCAGACGATGCACCATCCCCCCAATGAAAAGCAGGGGTGTCACTAGCACGTTAAGAGACCATACAATAAGTGTCAGGGGCCCGAGACTGTTCAACTGCCTCCCAGCACACATAAGGGGGATTACCAACAGACCCCTGGCAGTCTTCAAGCTGGCACTGGACAAGCACCTAAAGTCAGTTCCGGATGAGCCGGGCTGTGGCTCGTATGTTGGTTTGCGTGCAGCCAGCAGCAACAGCCTGGTTGATCAGGCTCTGATCCACCAGGAGGCCTGGTCTCAGACCGGGCCGCGGGGGCGTTGACCCCCGGAACTCTCTCCAGGTAAACTCCAGTGATAATATAGCATTTTTTGTGGTGGAGACGGAAAAAAAAAATAGAAAAGCTAGATACAGCGATTGATAAACAAGGGTGGAGGTCGACCGTTCGTCATTGTAGGAGTGCCAGCAGTCACCGATTTCTTCAACACGCAAGTTATACTTTTGTATCAGTCAAATCACATATTACTTGGGTAGATAATTTCCAGTAGATCCTTCATGTGTTAGCTCAAATCACCGACCAGTATGTTTAAATAAGTGACCCACTGATCAGATCAGATCGACTGGTCCGAACCCTTGACTGGTCCGAACCCTTGACTGGTCCGAACCCGGGACTGGTTTCAAACGGTTTCGTTGGACAATAAAGCAGACTGTAAACGGATGGGGTTGTAGGCGCCCTTATAAACACAAACATTAAAAATCAGGAACGTGACGGTAAGCTGTCCAATATACAAAAACAGTTAGAAACAGAAATACAAATAGCTAGAGCTTCATTTAAGGAGGTTATTAATAGAATATTCAAGAGGTTGGCTAGTAGAATTGCAGTAAATCAACCATTCAAATCATTATGAAGCTGCGTGTAGTCTGTGGTCAGTCAAACAAACGGGCTTCCACATGGATAAATTGTCATTTTTGTGGAAATTGGTGTCACGCCCCTTGTGCAGATATCCCAGAACTAGCTACAAGCAGTATTAAAACAGAGAAGTGTTTTTGGGTATGCCCAAATGAGGAAAATCTGTGGACTAAAATCACAAGGGTATTAAAAGAGGACAACATCAAAGCTGCTTTCATAGAAAACCTGGAAGCTTTCTACAACAGATGGGAACATAAAAAGTCTGGGCTGAATGGTACTGCCCTTGATACAGGCCATGTAGTCACAAACTGTAAGGCTGGAGGTGATGTCCTGGTAGTCAGTAAATGTGGGGCTGATAGTGCTGTCCTGGGAGACAGTAATGGTGAAGCTGGAGGTGCTGTCCTGGGAGACAGAAATGGTGAAGCTGGAGGTGCTGTCCTGGGAGACAGAAATGGTGAAGCTAGAGATACTGTCCTGGGAGACAGTAATGGTGAAGCTGGACATACTGTCCTGGGAGACAGAAATGGTGAAGCTGGAGGTGCTGTCCTGGGAGACAGTAATGGTGAAGCTGGAGATACTGTCCTGGGAGACAGTAAAGGTGAAGCTGGAGGTGCTGTCCTGGGAGACAGAAATGGTGAAGCTGGAGATTTTGTCCAGGTAGTCGGGAATTATACGCAGGAAGGAATACATATAAATGACCTCATAGGGGACAGGAGCCATAGTAGGGAAACAAGTGTAGCCAAAGATAAGATAAAACCAATATTGCAAACTAGAAATACCGCAGGAAATAGCAAACAAGAGGACTCCAATAGCAATACTGAGGATAAATTACCAAAAACAACTGGTGGGAGCTCCATTGTTGGTGCTAGGGATGATAGAAGTAAGACAGGGAAACATGCACCAACAGGGAATACAGTCACAGAAACCCAAGGCAAGCGGAAACCAAGCCTGTGCACATACTATGCACTTGGTATCTGCTGGCATGGGAAATCTGGAAAAACAGATGGGACATGCATCTATGACCACCCTAGAAAATGCCATGCCCATAAGACAACAGGAAAATGCAAACTCCCTTCCTGTAAGCTTTTTCACCCTGAAATGTGTACCTCTTCAGTACAGGAAAGACTGTGCTATAACTTAAATTGCCAGGCATACCATCTAAAGGGGACAAAAAGATACAAAACATCCACGCCATGGGAAAACCTGGGTAGCCACAGCCACTCAAGAGGGAGAGGTTTTTTTAGTGCCAGGAAGGAAAAAAAACTGGCAGGAAATGGCAGAAATCGTACACCAAATCCAGTCATTCCTGGAGTGGAACCACAGTCGATGGCCTCCACTCCAAACCAACAGATACAGATACTAATGCCAGAAAAACAAAAAATCCCCCCCCAGTACCAACAATACCACCAGTCCGATAACATTCTTCTTTGCAAATATACAGGGTCTAAAGCCAGAAACAAACAACAAAATACCTTTCATCCGTGGACTGCTTGCAGAGGCAAAGGCAATGTTCGCGGCTTTCACTGAGACCCACATAAAGGATCACGTGGACAACGAAATATGGATCCCAGGTTACAATCTATACAGATGTGACAGAGTGAACAGGCAAAAGGGGGAGGTTGGCCTGTACATTGCAGAGTCACTTGTTTGCACAGAACTGCTTAATGCCTCAAATGATGTAGTGGAAGTTTTAGCAGTAAAGGTCGAGAACCAAAACCTAGTCATTGTGGTAGTCTACAAGCCTCCGGATGCAACATCCCAGCAATTCCAGGAACAGCTGTTAAAAATTGACCACTGTCTGGAAAATCTTCCAGCTCCTGCACCCAACATCTTGCTCCTGGGGGATTTCAACTTAAGGCACCTAAAATGGAGGAATATAGCAAATAATATTGTAGCAGTAATAACACCAGGAGGAAGCTCTGATGAAAACTCACACTCGCACGAGCTTTAAATCTCTGCACAAAATTCAATTTAAACCAGCAAATAATAGAGCCTACTAGACTGGAGAATACACTAGACCTCATCTTCACTAACAATGATGATCTGATAAGAAATGTCACCATATCAAAAACAATATACTCAGATCACAACATAATTGAGGTTCAGACATGTATGCGTGGAGCCCCAGACCGACTAAATGAGACTAGTCACGAGGGAGCATTCACCAAATTCAACTTCAATAACAAAAACATAAAGTGGGACCAAGTAAACCAAGTCCTAACCGAAATAAGCTGGGAAGATACACTAAGCAACACAGACCCCAACTTATGCCTAGAACAGATTAACTCGGTGGCACTCGATGTATGCACAAGGCTTATTCCTCTAAGAAAAAGGAGGAGTAGATGTAAAATAGAAAGAGACAGGCGCTCCCTTTACAGGCGACGGAAAAGAATAACAGAGCGGCTAAAAGAGGTCAATATATCTGAAATGCGTAGGGAGACACTGGTCAGAGAAATAGCAAGCATCGAACTTAAGCTAAAAGAATCCTTTAGGAGTCAGGAATCGCGGGAAGAACTAAAAGCCATAAATGAAATCGAAAGAAACCCAAAGTATTTCTTCTCCTATGCCAAATCAAAATCGAGAACAACGTCCAGTATTGGGCCCCTACTTAAACAAGATGGGTCCTACACAGATGACACCAAGGAAATGAGTGAGCTACTCAAGTCCCAATATGACTCAGTTTTTAGCAAGCCGCTAACCAGAGTGAGAATCGAAGATCAAAATGAATTTTTTATGAGAGAGCCACAAAATTTGATTAACACAAGCCTATCCGATGTTATCCTGACGCCAAATGACTTCGAACAGGCGATAAATGACATGCCCATGCACTCTGCCCCAGGGCCAGACTCATGGAACTCTGTGTTCATCAAGAACTGCAAGAAGCCCCTATCACGAGCCTTTTCCATCCTATGGAGAGGGAGCATGGACACGGGGGTCGTCCCTCAGTTACTAAAAACAACAGACATAGCCCCACTCCACAAAGGGGGCAGTAAAGCAATAGCAAAGAACTACAGACCAATAGCACTAACATCCCATATCATAAAAATCTTTGAAAGGGTCCTAAGAAGCAAGATCACCACCCATCTAGAAACCCATCAGTTACACAACCCAGGGCAACATGGGTTTAGAACAGGTCGCTCTTGTCTGTCTCAACTATTGGATCACTACGACAAGGTCCTAAATGCACTAGAAGACAAAAAGAATGCAGATGTAATATATACAGACTTTGCAAAAGCCTTCGACAAGTGTGACCATGGCGTAATAGTGCACAAAATGCGTGCTAAAGGAATAACAGGAAAAGTCGGTCGATGGATCTATAATTTCCTCACTAACAGAACACAGAGAGTAGTCGTCAACAGAGTAAAGTCCGAGGCAGCTATGGTGAAAAGCTCTGTTCCACAAGGCACAGTACTAGCTCCCATCTTGTTCCTCATCCTCATATCCGACATAGACAAGGATGTGAGCCACAGCACCGTGTCTTCCTTTGCAGATGACACCCGAATCTGCATGACAGTGTCTTCCATTGCAGACACTGCAAGGCTCCAGGCGGACATCAACCAAATCTTTCAGTGGGCTGCGGAAAACAATATGAAGTTCAACGATGAGAAATTTCAATTACTCAGATGTGGTGAACATGAGGAAATTAAATCTTCATCAGAGTACAAAACAAATTCTGGCCACAAAATAGAGCGAAACACCAACGTCAAAGACCTGGGAGTGATTATGTCGGAGGATCTCACCTTCAAGGACCATAACATTGTATCAATCGCATCTGCTAGAAAAATGACAGGATGGATAATGAGAACCTTCAAAACTAGGGAGGCCAAGCCCATGATGACACTCTTCAGGTCACTAGTTCTATCTAGGCTGGAATATTGCTGCACTCTAACAGCACCTTTCAAGGCAGGTGAAATTGCCGACCTAGAAAATGTACAGAGAACTTTCACGGCACGCATAACGGAGATAAAATACCTCAATTACTGGGAGCGCTTGAGGTTTCTAAACCTGTATTCCCTGGAACGCAGGAGGGAGAGATACATGATTATATACACCTGGAAAATCCTAGAGGGACTAGTACCGAACTTGCACACGAAAATCACTCACTACGAAAGCAAAAGACTTGGCAGACGATGCACCATCCCCCCAATGAAAAGCAGGGGTGTCACTAGCACGTTAAGAGACCATACAATAAGTGTCAGGGGCCCGAGACTGTTCAACTGCCTCCCAGCACACATAAGGGGGATTACCAACAGACCCCTGGCAGTCTTCAAGCTGGCACTGGACAAGCACCTAAAGTCAGTTCCTGATCAGCCGGGCTGTGGCTCGTACGTTGGTTTGCGTGCAGCCAGCAGCAACAGCCTGGTTGATCAGGGGCTGATCCACCAGGAGGCCTGGTCACAGACCGGGCCGCGGGGGCGTTGACCACCGAAACTCTCTCCAGGTAAACTCCAGGTAAACTTGCCGTGACCAGGGGTGGTTAAGTTTTCTCACATGTCTACATGGGGTGATTACGGTAAACAATATGGTTGTCTCCCAATGAGTTTACTTGTAAGCATGTAATGTTGAGGTACATAAAGGTAATCACCCCTAGAAAATTTTCCATAATTATTATTATTATTATTATTATTATTATTATTATTATTATTATTATTATTATTATTATCATTTCTAATATGGCGTCATTTGTACAAGTTGTCTGGCTACCACATCTCATATTTATGTTTATTTATTCTACTGTGGGGTGTATTTATCATCTTTATATGTTATGCATCGTGTTTACTATATAACTTTGAAAAAATATCATAGACGGATTAATGAAAATGTGTATATTAACTTAATATACGACATTTAAATGAGACTCGATGATTATTATTATCACTACTAATATGACGTCTGGAGACATAAGACACTCTTACTGATTTTAATGTGTACCTGCATGCCAGCACAGTGTGAAAGTTTACTTAGGTACAGGTATACATAAGTATAATTATCAGAGTATATATAAAATATGAAAGAGCTTTTAAAAACTCTTGAAATTTTGGAGTTTCCAGACATAATGGAGAGTTTAGTGCTTACAGAGCTCACAGAGAATGTAAGCAAACTGGGTGGGGCGAAGTGACCGTATTAGAAAGTCAGATGGGGAAGCCGTATAGTGAGTTTTGGTCATAATTTGAAATGACCGTATTAGCGGAGCACTGTAAAGCGAAACGCCGTAAAGCGGGGCCCTACTGTACTACTTGCCTCTCGTCCTACATTAAGACTAGAAATATTTTAAGATAAGTAATAATTGTACTGTGTGTGTATTTTTTAGTTTTTTTATTTTCTGTAATATGTAAGAGTTATGCAAATTAAAACAAAGTTATCAAATTGGAGTTTTTTTTTCCTAATATATGTAATTAATTTGCCATTTGGCAAAGTGGGTGGAGGTATAGCAGAGAGAGAAGCGAGCAGTCTCAGTAACTCATGATTGCCCATGATGCTTGGAGGGGTGTGCCTCTTGGCGTTATAAAATATTGTATAATTATACTATTACTATCAATAAAGATTATCTACCTATCATATTAAATCCAGAATAATATTAGGTACAGCGGAACCTTGGTTTTCATTTGCCCTGGTTTTCGTCGAATTTGTTTTTCGACGCCTTTTTCGTCACAATATTCTCCCAGTTTTCGTTCGTCACCTTGGTTTTCATCCACTGTACTGAACATGTCTGCACACCTGCGCCCACACAAGCATCCCACGTACATATTCTGAGTCAGTCTGGCTTTGTTTCTTGTCGAGTGAACATTACCCTGCACATTCAAACGAAACATTTCGTAATCGATTGTTTTTTGTGCTGTATTGAGTATGACTGCTAAATAAACCACCATGAAGCCAGCCTTTTGATAAAGGTGAGAAACATGATAGAATTC